>NW_026067966.1:3737474-3743371 GCF_014885135.2 Alexandromys fortis
AAACTGTATTCATTTAAGAACTGCTTGGCCCATGAACTCTAGCCCTTACAGGCTAATTCTCGCACCTGGACTAGCCCATTTCTAGTAATGTGTGTAAGCACCCCAAGGTGCGCTTACCGGGAAGATTCTAGCCTCCGTCCATCCTGGGTTTGAGCTTCATGCATCTGCCTCAGAGCACAGAGCTATCGTGTCTATCCGGCAGAGCTGAGCATGGCATCTCTGCTCCAGAGAGCAGAGCTGTCAGGTCTGTCCGGGAGCAGAGCAGAGTCTGACCTTACTTCCTCTTCCACCCAACATCCTATTCTGTTTATTCCACCCACCTATGTTCTAAGCTATGAGGCCAAGCAGTTGGTTTATTATAATTAACCAATTACCTTCCTCCATCATTTGCTAATGCTTATGTTATTGCAGGAAAAAATAATAAAACCAAACAATTTCATAGAGCATAAACCACTTAATTACAATTAATAGCTGTTGTGTTAGAACAAGGAAGAATGTGTTTGGGTGAAGCAGAGGGAAAACAGAAAAGTAGATAAATCGAGTGTAATGAAGAAATTTAAGGGGTTTTTCCCAAATAGTAATAAGCCTGATCTTACCCTTTGGCAGTCTACATTTTCTGTGTAGACCTTGGCCTCTCAAAAAAAATATCAATTTTTGAGGACCACTCCATATCAGTAACTGAGGGTGAGCTGATGTGCAAGGGGGGCTCTTGCTCTCTATCTGCTTTTCTCTTCCCTGTTTCTGCTCAGAGTCTGTGCTCACTCATAAATGTGATGACCTGACCACATCAGACCATACCACTGCTCACATTTGGCAGAACTTTCAATTACAAAACCTTTCTTTTCCTTTTTTAATTTTTAGAAATGTTAAAGGCATTAGCTTTCTTACTGGACAATTTTCTCTGTTATTTTAGCCAACGTCATATTTTCCATTTTCTTATTTACTGCCAGGAATGTATCCATTCTTTAAGAACTGAACAAAATGTTTAGGAATTCAGAGAAATCTTTTCTTTTTCCCTAAACACACCAGCCATGCAAGGGATGCCATTTATTTTAAAATTCTGTCACTGTTGTCATTGGCAAAGCAATGTGAAATCTGTGTCCCCAATCTAAGAAATGAGATGCTCAATCTTTCATGACTTAAAAGGAGCAGAGAGAATTTGGAATGTCCTCAAGAATATAAACACATTTTGCAAGAATTGTGAGGAATCAGCGAGTTCCATTCCAGAAAAATGAAAGATCAGCTCACAGGTCTTAGCAGGGATTATTAATGCTACAAATTATAAAAAGTTCTTTCCAAATATAAAGACCTTCAATCATCTTCAGATATCACAAATGGAATCCTTGTTCCACTTAGAGAACATAGTAGATATGTTTTAATTAGAATTTAATTTGGGTGTACCTCTCAAAACAGACATGTTTATTGACTTGGACTTTGGAGACTTGAAATTAAAGTGAATTTACAATGAGTATTAAAATATGAGGAAATACACTAAAGATAAAAACAGCCTCATTTATATTGGGTGAAAATAAATATTAAGATGTTTTTATGTTTAATACCTAATGATGTTGCTTTCAGATGATCAATGTTTCGTAGTTTAAAAATATTAACATGATACAAAATAACATGCTTTTGATAAACAAGGTGAGTGCTACATAATATAATAAAATTAATTTATAGTAATAGTAACAAACTTTTAAGCAATGACCATAATTTAACCATGTTTTTCTGTAAACAAGTTTCTGTTTCACGCAGTCCCTCAGTTATTCAGTCCCAAAGAAACACACAGAGGCTTATATTAATTATAAACTGTTTGGCCTATTCCCTCAGGCTTATTATAAAATGGCCCTTACAATTTAAATTAACCCATAATTCTTGTCTATGTTTAGTCATGTGACTTAGTACCTTTTCTCAATAAAGCATTCTCATCTTGCTTCCTCTAGTGACTCTTTGACTTTCCTCTTCCCAGAATTTTCCTAGTCTGGTCACCCTGTCTATACTTCCTATCTAGCTATTGGCCAATCAGTGTTTTATTAAACTAATAAGAGTGACAAGAGCATTGTCCCACAGCATTTTTAATTGTCTTGGGAACTTAGAAGTTATACTTAAGGATGTAGCATGTTATACTAAACATAGTAACTTATTAAAAGAGAGTTGATTCTTAAATTTGATAACTGCATGATTCTAATTAGTAGCTACTTAGTTATACCAAACAAGTAGGTCACATTTAGAGCCTATCATAGTGTTTATGGAATAATGGAGCCCCAGAAAATCTACATTAAATTAGAAGGTGGATAATACAATCATAAAGTTAATTGTAATATTTTAGTTTACTCTAAGATAAGCCTTAACAGTCTTAAAATTGATATTAATTTTAGCCTTCATGATTTTAAATCAGAAGCTGCAATGTAGAGGATAAAAGGGTTATTAAAAATTTAGACTATCCAAAAGACTGCAGAAACCTCCTTTTCTCATCTCAATCAAATCAGAAGGGCATCAGTATGCCACTTAATGGGGAATGCCCCTTTTTATTCTGGGCACATGTTTTATTACCATTCATTAATAAAGAAGCTGCTTTGACCTATGGCAGGGCAGAATAGAACCAGGCAGTTATCTGAATAGAGATATAGATAGAGTAGGCGGAGTCAAGTTGGTGACATGTAGGGCTGCCAATGAAGAAAACTGACAGAAACTTACTGGTAGTTCACAGTCTCATGGGAATACATAGATTAATAGCAATGGATTAATTGGGCTCTCTGAATGTGGAGGACAGCTGTGAGGGCTTGGGCAGTCTGTAGGGCCACTGGTAGAGGGACCAGGATTGATCGTTAGTACTTGAAGTGACATCTAGGAGCACATTCTTTTTTTGAGGAATATCTTGCTCAGCCTAGATACAGGGGGAAAGATACTTGGTCTTCCCTCAAAGTGAAGTGCCAGACTTTGTTGACTCCTCTTGGGAAACCTTACCCTTTCTAGGAGTGGATGGAGAGGTGGGGTGTTAATGAAGTCAGTCACAAAACAATCCCACACCAGTTTGGAATTATGACTAATAAAAGGGTTGTTTATTTAAAGGGAAAAAATCATACAGATCACCGTCCTAGACAACAGCCTCCTGCATGACCAGGAAAAGTGTCTGATAGCCAAAAGGGGAATCAGAAGCAGTGAAGGGCTGCTGCTGCTTTTTTAAAGCGAAAGATACCACATCCCAGTGGGCTGGTATCTCAAAGGCTATTGGCTGAAGGAGCTAAAGTAGGTTCTCACCCTCTGAGTCTACAGATAGCCATTGTACATAGAGTATATCACAAAAGTCAACCTGATAAATCCTCATTTGTAATATATATTCACTATCAGTCCTATTCTAGAGAACCCTGACAATGCACACACCAGCAATAAAACAGAATAATTAGAACAACATACTTTAATGAGAGTTGTGTGAGAGTGGATGCTCTTTCATCTTTCTCCCTCTCAAGTGATCACAAGTCCTCCTTGCATTATAGTAGTATTTTTACACTGAAGTTGACTACAGGGAAGTAAAGTCATGAAAAGTGACTAGAAAGTAAGGAATGAGAGATGCCATCTAATAAACTAGCTCAAATATTACTGATTTTTATGGATGAGATCCAGGTGGCTTGGCTTCTAAGATGATGTTCTTTCTGGTGGTCTTGAAGCTGCCATCTTCTGTCTTGAGAAGGACTTTCTTTTATTTCCTACACTAGGGATGGATTCTCTCCAATATCCATTCCTTTACTGGGACATAAAATAATGTCTGGGCAAATCTGACTCAAATATCATTAGTAACAATACTTTTTATAGTTTCCAAACTCACATTGAGATAAACTCCTTTCTTTCTGATTAGAAGCTTTCAGGACACATATAATTAACATGTACACAAATAACCCTTTTTCTATATTCAGGTATTCCATGGCAAAGGTGGAATTTGTGTTTTGCTTTCAGCATAATCCCAGTGTCATCTGACTTTGATCCTATATGAAGTCTATTTTTGTGAGCCAATGAGTATCCTACTTTAACTGAACTTTATAGGAGTTTGGAATTTTTATTTAAAACATGCCATATTTTTGGTATCATTGATTTTCAGTGGTAGTATTAATATTGAAAAATGCAGGAAGAATTGCATTTGCTGTAGGGTCACTAATTAATAGGTAAAATAAAGACATCTTATTACCATCAAATCTGCTAAGTATTATTTGTAGCATTATACCATCAGGCACAATCTCCTTGGACAGACGGAGAAAATGGAAAGTGGTATAGCACCACTTCCCTAAAATTACTTAGTTGGAATGATTTGAAACTTCCGTTCAGTTAGACACTCAGAACGTATATACGTTGGTTCATTTTATTTCTGTGTTATTCTACTATGGAATAACATGTTATAAATGCTTAGTAGCATTAAAATATTCCCTCATTAGAATATATGTATATTAGAGTCAATATCTCAAAGAAATATTATCATGTATATTTTCTTCACATTATTATTTATAGTATTAAAATATAAGGAAATAATTGTTGAGAGAAAATTTACGCATGTACATATACATATGAAAAATACGTGAATACAGACATGTTCATATTGACATAGTCAAATATTTTAACTATGATAATAGCATTATAAATATTATTTTGAGAAAAATATATAGAAGTCAATCACAAAAATATTAATCTAAGTTATCTGTATTTTATTTTATGATACACAAAAAAAACAGACATTGAAAAGAATATGGTAGGAACTCAAACTAAAACGCTTGTTTTAAGCATTAGACTGATTCACTGCAACTTTATTTGTGCTTTTGCACATTCAATGTGTGGAGGATTTAATGACCTGTGGCTTGGAATTAAGGTACAACCATAAGAAAATGCTTAGGAAATTAGTATTTCAAACATTTTTAGTACTGATACATTAGCATGTGTCTTAGGACAAGCCTATGCAGCATTAAACAATAGCTCATTATACAAATCTACTGGTACCCAATGGTACAGATACAGCAACTGAGTACAGAATTAAAATGGAGAGAGAAGGTAAAATTTGGGAACTTCAAGGAACATAAGACTAAAGAAGGAAATGTAAAGGGTAGGTAAACCTGCTGTTTTTAAAAAAAATACTTTCTTAGCCAATTATTAGACATTAATGAATATATAGTAATTCATGTACATGTGGAGGCTGCAAAACTAAAAATATCTAGTAACTATACAACAAAGAAGTACAAAATTGCATAATTTTCTATAAATTTAAAGTGAAGTTCATTTCATCCAGTCTTTCACCTATACAACTAAGACTCATACTTCTTGATTACATGAAAAAAAACAAGGCTTAAATTGTGTCATATAACTTGCCTAATCCCCTATCTTTAGTAAAAACAGAGGCCATGAACTCACTTCATGGTTATCTGACCCAAGTAGCCCAACTGAAGCCCTTAATATGGCAAACATTTT
This sequence comes from Alexandromys fortis, assembly GCF_014885135.2. Lineage (NCBI taxonomy): Eukaryota > Metazoa > Chordata > Mammalia > Rodentia > Cricetidae > Alexandromys > Alexandromys fortis. The sequence goes on from NW_026067966.1 coordinate 3,742,923, forward strand.
ACATTTACTGAGATAGGTAGGGGAGTGAAGCTCCTGAAAAACCATTTCAGCACTTAAAGGGCATGTTCTGTTATTGAGGTAGAACATGGTGAAATAGATAATGAAGCTAACAGAATATCAGCAAGGGTGTATTCGCAAGGAACAAATTGCGCAAGCTAGGGTGTATGAGAGAAACTAAAATCTGTGGAGACAATGAACTTAGGGCAACAAGTATGTCCTCAGCTTTGTTCCCCTCACTCGGGATGGGGCAAGAGACAGCATAGCTGTGAGGCCTCAGTCACCTTACAGCTGATGACTAGAGACAGCCAGGCAAGGACGATAGAGGAATTAAATGCCAGAATAAGTTCCTAGCTTCTCTGTCTTCTCTCTCTCTCTCTCTCTCTCTCTCTCTCTCTCTCTCTCTCTCTCTCTCTTCCTGTGGTTTTATTTATTGGACTTAAGTCATTTAT
>NW_026067966.1:3744563-3782300 GCF_014885135.2 Alexandromys fortis
TCTCTCTCTCTCTCTCTCTCTCTCTCTCTCTCTCTCTCTCTCTCTCTCTCTCTCTCTCTCTCTCTCTCTCTCTGTGTGTGTGTGTCTGTTTCTCTCTCTCATACACACACACATACTTATTCACAGACACATTTCTGCTTAATCCCTTGGCTGCCTGGAATGTTCATTTCTTGTCTTCTTGCTTTGTAGCTATTATATATGTCTACAGCTTTGTTCCAACACATCTCCTGAAAGTCCTTTGGGTTATATATTATATTCCTCCGCTTGCTCTCAGAAAACAGAGGCACAAACATTAGAAAGCAAATTAATTTTCTTTTTGGTGTGCAAGTCTGCCTTTAACTACTAGTTCTACTTTGTCAAAAATGTATCATGTGAGTAATTTTTTTAAAAAAGTAACCATAGCAACCAAGGAATGGATTTTTTAGTTTAATTTTAATTAGCCATAATTAACATTTCTTCCTGAAGTTGGTGAGTATCACATTAGAATTTTCAAATTAAAGACGTTTCTATCTTTGTAAAATGTGATTTTAGACAGAACTGCGTTAGACCATGTATACTGTTTGAGGTTTACATACTAGCAAAATATTTGAACAAATGGAAGAATAAGTGAATAACTCAAATCTCTGCCTGGGCAATCAAAGCAAACTTTCCAACTTTTCTTCTTCTGACTGTGAACAAATTCTGTCACAATTATACCAGACATTGCTATTGATCATTTTTTTAAGAACTTGCATTTTTATAATAGTTTTCACAAGAAGGTACTCTTTAGGCTATGGAAAGAGAAACCTGGAAAGTAACCCAGCTACAAAAGCCTCCAGCTACAGTATGTCCTGCCTGTAGGATGTGCTGGGTTAATGATGATGCAGAACAAGTGGGCATGGCCAACCGCTGTGGATTAACTTAAGACCCGTCACTGGAGAGGCAGCCTGTGTGTTATACTTCCTGGTGGATCAGGAATTGGAGACCTAGGATAGAGCCAGATATGACAGGCAAACAAACTAACAAATTAGATTCCTGATGATTTTCTGCAATACCCATAGCCAGTCATTAATAGAGATACATCCTATAGCAGTGATATGAGTGGGTAAAGAGCTTTACACTCAGACATTATGCATAGAGAGTCTAAATTGGAGGTCTCTAACAGTTCCCTTCCCTAAATGATAAGGGAATGGATGAGGGAGAGAAAAGACTGGAGTCAGAGGAGATGGAGGACACCAGGAGCACGTGGCTGACCAAATCAACTAAGGCGGGCTCACGTGGACTCACAGAAGTTACAATGGCAAGCACTGGGCTGTGTGGGTCTGCACAGATCCTTTGCACATATGCTATGGCTGTTAGCTTCTTGTGAGACTCCTAACAATGGGAGCGGGATTATCTTTGACTCTTTTGCCTCTTCTTGAGGCTCTTTTCCTCCTATTGTGTTACCTTGTCCAGTCTTGATATGAGGGCTTTTTGCCAACCTTATTGTATGCTTTTTTGTCCTTTTGGAGACCTGCTCTTTTCTGAAGAGGAACCGGATGAGGAGTGGATCTGGGGGAGTAAGAGGGCATCCAGAAAAAGTAGAGGGAGTAGAATCTCTGATTGGGATGTATTGTATGAGAGAAGAATCTATTTTCAGTTGAAAAAGTTTTATAGAAAAAGAATAGTTTTCAGTTCACAAAAAGATAAATGGAAGATCTCCTGTGGATTCCCAGCCTCTTTAACAATCTAAAGACTCCCAGTATAAGCACCTCCCATCAGAGTGCTACCCTTGTAATTGGTGAACCTACATTGGCACACCAGTCATCAAAGTTTATAGTATCATTATGATTCCATCATACTGCTCTCTATTCTGTGGATTTGTACAAAGGTAAACATTTATATCAATATAATACCACTTAGAACATTAATCTTTCCTTACAAACAAAAGTTTTCCATGTTTTACCTATAGTACTTTTATGTTATGAGTATTAAATAAAATGGAGACAGTGTTCTGATAGGATTTGGGGACGAAACACAGAAAATGTACTGTAGAATTAGGGGATTTCTGAAGGTGAAGGAAAGAAAAGGTTTTCATAAAACTTGTGGGTATTTTGAAGTCATAATCTCATTCAGATAGAAATAGAAACTCCTAGCATGGAATATCAAAATATGCATTTTTGCCTTTGGTAATAAATCTCTTTGTATAGCACCAAAGAGCAATGTTTTAACTCTCAGCTGAGTTCATTTCATCTTTAGCATCATTACTGGCATTATAGCAGACATCTGTGGACTAAGTCCTTGCCATGTTGCCCCATGGTATTGCCTTCTGATGCGAAATGTTGTGTTTCAGCAATCTTTTATGGTGCATTTACATAGTGTCTTAGTTATTTTTCTATTATTCTGGGGAGACACCATGACCAAGACTACTTATACAAGAAAGTATTTAATTAGGGGCTTGCTCATAGTTTCAGACTATTAGTTTATGATCATCATGGTGGAGAACATGGCTGCAAGCCCACTGGCACTGGAGCTGAAAGCTCACACCTGATTCTCAAGTTGCAGGCAGAGGAAAGAGCAAGAGTAGACTAGTAATGAGCTTTGGAAAGCTCGAGACTACTACAAGTGTCACATCTCCTCCAAAAAGTTCAAACCTCTTAATCCTTCCTAAACCATTCCAGAAACTGAGCAGATGGAATGATCAAACATTCAAATACTTGAGCTTATAGGGGCCATTCTCATTCAAAGCACCACACATTGGGACAGTCTATGTTGTCCAAGTAGAGAAGTAAGATTTCTAGTATAAGAAGTAATAAAGCAAAAATATATATAGCATAAACTAAAGCTTGGTGTTCTATACCTCAAAAGCTCTGTTGAATTTCTTAGTTCTGCATTACAAAATAAATTAGTGGAAAGATTTCATTTTTGTTGTTGAATCTACTACTAAGTATTGGTCTATAAACTCTCAGACATCAAAAATGACTAGATTTTATTTATTTGTTTGTTTGTTGTGGTTTTGTCAAGTATCTCTGTGTAGGCAACACTGTTCAGGAATTCTAGATTTTCCTGGAATTATCTATTATTATACATAGTATCCAGCATTAATCTTTATCTTTATTAAGAGGAAGGATTACCTGTACTTTTTTAATATGCTAAAATCATTTCAATTACCCAACTTATGATAAGATCTATTACTCAAAAGCAAGTCACAAAGCATTACCAACCAGGCACACCTTTTTACACAAAACTAATCATTTAAAGAAAAATATGTAAATGATTTAGAAGTCTGCATTAGACAGCGTGGGACAATAATCTTTACGAGAGAGGAAACGATGATGTGACAGTGCTGGGACAACTTCTGGGGAGAGAGTAAAAGGCAGGACACAGCAGACTGGTGTGGGACGTCCTTCTTTCTGTATATCTGTTGCTTTTATTGGTTAATAAAGAAGCTGCTTTAGGCCAACGGCTTAATAGAATATAGCCAGGCTGGAATAGATAGATGATAGATAGATAGATAGATAGATAGATAGATAGATAGATAGATAGATAGATAGACAGACATACAGATGCCTCTGCTGGAGCCTGCCAAAATTTTGTCGGTAGGCCACGACCTCATAGAGATGCACAGATTAATGGAGATGGGTTAGTTTAGGACCTAAGAGCAAACTAGAAATATGCTTAAGTGATTTGGTCAAGCAGTGATTTAATTAATAGAGTTTCTGTGTGGTTATTTTGGCTCTGGGCAGCCTCCCCTAATAGCATACTTCTCAGTGTGGAGCTGAAGTTGGGAGTACCTAAGAGTGGCCTTCTATAGAGCAAAGAATGTGATTCGGTATACGCACACAAGGAATCTACCTAGGATCAGAAAGGACCAACTGAAAAGGTGGGAGAAATCAGAAGGGAAACTGCTCGCACAGCCCTGCCTACAATGCTGCCTTTCCAGCAGCAGACTGAAAAGCTTCAGAATCTAGTCAGTCGTTGGATTGACTAGATTATTAAGATGTCTCTGGCTCCTGAAGGGAAAAAGTTATTTGCTCTTGACTGAGCATTCCCCCGTCCCATCTGATTAACACTAGAAATAGATTTGGAAGCACTCATGGCTTCTAGGTACTATGACAGCACTTAAGAAAAAGTAATCAATATTTTAGGAATACAAATATATGTATCATTCAGAACGATCAAGTTAATGAGTCTTTGAACTATTAGGTAATATCTATATTCTAAATATGAGAATATGGAGGCTGCTCCTAATTTGCATGTCTGGCCACCAATTACTAGGACTACAGTCTCAGCTGAAAAGAGTTCAAAGTCAATACAAAATCAAGTATAGAGTAGGGAATTAATATGAAAATCAGACGAGATGTCCTTATTCTTAACTTTGTGATGAATACTATTGTTTAATTTGTGCACATTGAAGAGACGGGGCAACGGAGGATCGGAACTCCAGAAGAGTTGAGACTTTTTTCAAAGTGTTTTTATGCCTTTTCCAATTAAACTTGGAAATGGAAGATTTAACTCAAATATGCGAACATCTCTCCAAGTCCATCATACAGCAATCACAGCCCCACACCTTTTGTAGTTGCTGTGACCAGCGACTGCGTAATTCATATGTTTTACAAACAGACATATACATACACAGAATGTATTTTCCCAAGATGTTTACAACTGAGAAATATTTTTAACTCTCTGTGAACATGTTTTCTTCTAAAAGTTATTTTTAAATAAAAAACTGCTGTTGCATAGATTTACATTTGAGTGGAGCCTGTGCTGTCCCTCCTATTTCCATAAACATTACCCGATGATGGGTTATCCAACTTCAGATTTGAGAACATTCAGATGTTTTGAAATATCAGTTAGCAACATGCTTAAATGCTTTGACCCATTTGATCCAAGTGTTTTAGCTGATCTTTTTGAAACATTCAATTCCATAGTGCTATTAGTCCTGTGTTAATATGAGCTGACCAAAGAAACCTAAACATACTTTGAAAAGATGTGGAAATTTTTCTTTTAAAAGGGATTCAGTAAATATGATTAGTCATTCATTAATTATTGATCATTCAACCATTCCCTGCTAGAACTGCCAGGATATAGAGTGTGGAAAGGAAAAGAACTGAATATACAATTGGAAAGGAATGAAACATGGTTTAGACCACACGGAGTAGAAGTGGGGGTCATCTTGTGGACGCTAAAGAACAAACCTCCCAAGCAATGTGGTTGCTACCCTGAAACTTTATGTTTTCAGCGGATTTATAGATAAAATAGTTATGTGAAGATTTGATAATGCAGCTGAGAAGTCCCACTATGTTTTCTTTCCAAACTCTCTTTATCCAAGAACGAATAAATATTCTATTTGTTAACCTGTAACTCAGCTCACTTCCCTTCTGCTCCAGCTCTTTTTATTACCAAATCAGGAAATGAAGCATTCCTTTTGAGGCTCGAAATAAAGAGCATGTGATTTTGTTGGAGCAGTTTTTGCATAAATTTACATAAGAAACTGAAGATCTTTGTACCCCCTGAAGAGTAAAAGCTAGCCACCCTTGGTACTACACTTGAAATAGTATACCAGGGATGACAATTTTAATGATGCAGGCACTTAAATTCATTAGTCTGTTGTCTTTTTATCAAGGGAGGATGCCAGTCCGTTTATATTCTCAGAGTAATGAAGGGGGAAGGCAGGGAATGGGCAACACAATGGGGAGAGCACAGATTTCTGTTGCAGTCCCCAGATGACAGAGGGACTTGAGATCTTGGATGACCATGGTAGCAGCAAAGTTAGCAGGAAAATGTAGAATTCCATAAAAGTAGACAAATCTCTTTCTTTCCAGCTTGGAAAAAGATATGGTTATTTTTATTTCCCTAATATAATTCTATAAGCACAGTGAGATCACTATGAAAAATGTGTGAAATGTGTAACTTATTTTAATAATTTCAAGTTAGTCATTTAAGGACTCAAACATAAATAACTTAAGTAATACATGTTTTTATACTTCCTGTAGAAATAAGACTGTCTAGCAAAATTGGTGCACTCTTAGTAGCTTTGCATTTTGACCATTGCTAACAGACATGAAGAGCAGACCACACAGACTCTGTTAGACCCAGTTTATTTATTGCAAGGTGACCCAAGGTGTTACTCTTCCTGGCAAAAGTCGCTTCTTAAGTGGCCAATTATTATTGCTTAATACAGTATTCACAGTAGTAACGCTGCAGGGGTCACCTTCAACACATCCACTTTCTAATGTGTATAAGTAGAGTCGCATGAATTCAGAGTACTTCCCTGTACACACAGGATGATTCATGAACTAGGTTTGTTCCATCATAATGTTTATATTTGTGAGGCTCATGTTGATGAGCATGTGACATCGGCCAAAAAATATTTCTAAAATCCACCTCTATTAATAAAAATCAGATTAGAAAATAAAACTTCATATTTAAATGAAATTCATAGCATTTATAAATACTATTTATATTTTATCTAAGTTATGCTTCTGATTTATTTTTATATTTTGCATTTGCTATATTCATTCTTTGACAATTAAATTTTCTAAGAACTTGTTTATTAAGCTGTATTTTTCTATTTGTGATTCCAATTAAAATTTCTTTTGTATTTATTGATTTATTTATTTTGTGTGTGGGGGGGTTCAGAGTCTAATATGTTTCATGGTGCAGGTGACGTAGGTGTCAGAGTTCAGCTTACAGGAGACCAGCGGCTCTCTTTTCAATGTTGGACCCAGGGATTGAACTCAGATCCTCAGGCTTGGTATCCAGCACCTTTACCTACCAAGCCTCGACCCTGGCCCTGTCACCTGCAATCTTAATAAAATAGAGTTTTGTTTCGTTTTCACAAGTAAGATATCAATATATGTTGAATGTGCAGCTATTGATCTCTGAAACACTCTTTTGAGACAGCAAGGTTATAATCTTGGAATTGCATGGATTTTATTTCTTTATGAATTATTTTTACCGTCTTCATATGACACAATGGTGAAATATTCTGTGCTCCACAATTTAATTACTTGGTTCCGTTCACAGTCCTAATTCAATATAGAAATTGAAAACAATTCTTAAAATAACAAAATTCCCCAATCTAAGAAAATACTTAGTATCAAGCCCAATAAAAAAGGAATTGATTAGTTTGTTATCTTATTTTTTTTTCCCAGTTCAGGTGGAGAAACCACCAGTCATGTCAGTCATAAGCAAAGGTTCTGATGTGTAACACTCTAAGTAGCAAGTCAGGACTATCCTCCTCCGCTAGAATAGAACACACAAACAAGAAAGAACCTTAAACACCCTCGGAAACACAGACTAGGAAGACGCCTGAGTGTGCTGACCCAGCTGATAAACAGGACAGCCGGCATGCCAGATCAATACCCAGAATCAAGACAAGCCTGCCGTGGGTCGTTCCCTTCTATTGAGAGACGAAAAGTCTTAAGCATTTTCTCCAAAGGCTCATCTTTGTTATACAATTAAATCCTTTCTCCAGAAAGGGCAGGCTCTGTTGGGGTGCGGCATGTTAGCTACCAGTCCCCTATTAAAGTGTGGATTCCGTAGGTCACATTCACTGGAGAACATACAATTAAGTGAGGAAAATTACATTAAGGGAGATAATCAAGTGTTCTTGTAATTATGCTATGAGTAAATTGGTGTGACAATTCTTTTTGCTCTAATTATATGATTTGGGGACAACGTAGGATGCATTTAGCATCACCCTTATACGGAAACTAATCTCTTAAGACAGCCTGTTCTCTTTATCATACATGTACTTTTCACACCTTTAAATGAAATGCGAGACTAAACACAGTCATGAGAGATGTTTGATTTTATATTGGTATTTTGATGTTTTCAGAGCATTTTTGGACAGTGAAACTATTAACTAGGACTCCTTTGTATTAGAAAATCAGCTCATTAAAAATCTAAGGATTCTGAAGAAGAGATTTCTCTCAATAAAGAAAAAACATAGTTTAAACATTTTTGGTGCCTCTTTCAATTTAGTCATGAGGAGGCTACAAAGCATATTGAAACTTAAAATAAAAAATAGAATATAAGTGTAATCATGCCACAACAAACATTACCCATCTTTTTAATTGTCCTTTGAATTCTAATCTATATTGACTTCCTGATACTTGCTAATCAACCAATATTTATTGATTAGTTTCTATAACAAGAATCATGCCAAAATCTTTGGCCTTAAAATATTAAGATATTACACAAATAATCTAGTGTAACTATTATAACCAAGTCATACCGTATAAGCAAACATTTTCATAACCACAGAATATACTCTGGGCCTAATTTTAGGTGGCTAGCATTACTGTGTTTAACCGATAACCTCAGCCCAAGTTGCCAGTTATCGGTCTGTCATTTGCCCATCTTTTGATGTAATCAAGTTCAGTGCATGTGTTCTGGTCTTGCTGCTCCCTCTTGTCATGATGCTGCCACACTGGGAACTTGGCCTTGGGGCATCTGCTTGAGGGCTTTTTTTTTCCTCCTGGTATTCTTTGCATGTTTTTTCTAGATACCATCTTTCACTGCATGCCTCTGTTATTCTAGTACCAACTTTCTCCCCATTACTTGTTTTTACACTGGTTTATTTGTGATAGACAGCACTTACTAAGTATACACTGTTTGCGTTCTGCCTCAGGTTCTTATAGGGATACAAGGCCCATAAAGGCAATCTTGGTATTTACTGGTGAACTTGAACGCGCACTGATCGCAGTACCCAGGGCAGTAGGTGCTGAGTGAGCGTTTGATAAGCATGAACTACCTATTGGACTTCTGCTCTAAACGCTAAAGGGCAGAGTCATTATAAATAGAAAACGAATCCTTATAGCCAAAGTAAAAATATCAAAATCTATAACATAAAAATCACAAAGTTTCAGAATTTCATGTCCCTTTGAAGAAAATAACATCTATATAGAATCTCCACTATTTACAGATAGGAAATATTGAGGAGGTTGTATGATATAATCTTAAATGCACTTTTTTGCTATTTTTTGTGATATTTCTAAGAACAGAGCAACGTGAAGGAAAAAAATCTTTTATTTTCTAGATAATTTTTGAATGTCTGGGTATATAAACTCTTCATTTGTTTAGCTTTCATTTCTTATTAGAAATTATTTTCCTTGTAGATGATTAGGGAAAAACCTTATTTAATAAAATATTTAGTTAAAAATGTATTGGATAAATTTTAAAAATATTTATTTTTGAGAGTACGTAGGAGCACTGAAATCATTAAAGTATTAAGTAAAATAAGATGGCATGTTACATAGCCCTGTTTTCTAGTCTGTTGTTTTCCAGTCTCCCTAAATGGATAGAATCTGATGCACTGTTTCTCAGCACACAAAAATTTTGACTTATGTATCATGAAGGTCTAGGAGTAAATACTGATTGGTGTCAGGCTAGAGTGCTAAAGAAGCAATGTTTGTAGTTTATAAACACAGCCTGATGTCAGTGTCCTACTGAGGATCAGTGGTTACATGAACTAACTAGTTTGCATTTTTATATAAAATGACAAGATATTGAAACTACATAAATTGTGACTCTATTTGGATAAGTTAGAACACACACATGCACATACACACACTCATGTGTGCACACGTGTACACACACACCAGGAAATTTGTTTTTTTATTGTAAAAATCAAGTGAGAATAATTATTTTATGTAGGTAAGGGGACATAATTGTTCATAAGTGATTTTAAATAAAGTACAACCAAATTAGTACATATATGTCCACATAGAGGCCACTTAGGAAAATGCCTAACTTTTTCAGATAACATTTGAACTCCTTTTTAAAAAGGTTGATGTGTATGTACATATATACATGTGTGTATGTATGTATACATGTACATGTGAGTCGATTGTCCAAAGAGGCCAGCAGAAAACACCAGATCCCTTGAAGTTATAGCTATAGCTGGTGTGAGATACCCATTGTGGTACTGGGACCTGAACTTGTGTCTCTTACAAGAGTAAGTAAAGCTCTTTACCATGAACCTTCTCTCAAACAATTAAACTCTTAACTAACTAATAATTACATGACATATTCCAATATGAAAGAGACAAAATACTTCTATTGAACATATTCATTTTAAAAGTTGCATAATTGATTTAGAATAATTTTAGTATTATTATTTTGCTAAAGTGCATTCTATATATTGTGGTTTTATATTTATGTTATTTATAATATGCTTAGTAAATATGTTTTTGTCTTTTGTATGGAAAGTCAGAATGAGAAAGGTGCTAGGTTTGAGGCATAAATGCAACTGTGAACTCCCCATGCTACAAGGGCATAGTTTCAGTCTTAGAGAAGTCATGGGAGTTCTGGGAAAACTAGTTCAAAGCAGACACGAAAATGCAAGTGTAGGGAATTGGAAAATAATTTAGGTGCAGGGACAAGGCAATCAAGCATGAGAAAATTCCTTTGATCCTTAGTATCCATGGAAGATACTGAGAGTGGTTGGTACCAGTTTTAATATCACCACTGGGTAGGTAGAGATAAGAGGATCCCGGGGGCTCAAAGAGCTGCCATAATTGGTGAGTTCCATCTCTTAAGTGAGAGGTCTTGCTTCAAAAACAAGGTAGAGGGCTGCTGTGAATATTTACAGGACAATCCCGTAACGTTCAGTTGAATTGTATGAAGGCAATTTACAAAAAGCACACCAGCTCTTGAAAACATACCAAAAGCACTCAAATCCACACATAGATGCATGTAGACACTCAGATTATATTAAAGATATCAAAACTCAAAAGGAAGAAAGGTCAAACATTATCTTCAAAAGATCAGTTTGTTCTATGGAGAATAGTCTCCTTTGCATTAATAGTGCCAGGAGAAAAATATTAACACTGAAATGTCAAGGGAATAATGGGATTATCAGATATGCAAAAACTCAGAATTTTACTTTCACCTAGAGAGCATTTTTCAGCAAAGAAAAAGAAAATGGAAACCTGAAGGAAAGGGGAGTGGCCAACTGTAATCAAAGAACTAAGAGCATGCAATGGTATATGTAATAAGCACCAACTGTTTGCATGATCAGTTCCTAGGATTGAGTAAAATACAGATAAAATAATCAAAGAAGTAGAAGGAAGCCCATTTACATTGTGAAGTACCTGAAGGAATAACATCCCAGTCAAGCATGGGGTGATTTCCTGGAAACCAGACCCCGGGGAGATGTGTGATTGGACCTCCATTCTCAGTTGCCTTCCATAGATGCTACTCATGTGCTCCACAACTGCTGCCTTGACTCTTCCCTTAAATTATATTTTCGGTATTTTTTTTTTCAGAAATAACCACCACCTTCCTTTCGCAACACTTTCATGTTTCTTTAAAGTATTTCATTACAGAATACTTTGCAAGTAGATTTTAAATTAGTATCGACTTAAGGTAGAAACCAGTCAGAAATGCAGACATTAGAACTTTCTTAAATAATGATGTAAAATATAACTCCCATAGTTTTCAGAGCCATATGCCAATTGTTTCTGTAAATGTTTTCAAGGCTGTTGGCACTGACTGTTAAACTTGTGATGTCTGCTTACAAATGTCAAACTGCAGAATTTCCCTGAAACTGTGTTTGTGTAAACAGTCAAATGCAACTTTACCTATTAATGTAACATCAATGCCTTCCCTAGAGGCATCAATTAGCAAGGCTAATACAAAATTAAAATTTGTTTCTTGTATGTGTATGCAGTGTTTAACACGACTGTTATCACTGCCTTGACTGATGCTTGCCTGAGCATTAACACTGTCACTCTGCTTAGTGCTCTGGACTGACTATCTATCCCAACCTCCTGATGTTCTTCAGCAGATGTGTTACAGAAGATGTGTTTTCCAAACAACAATGGTGATCATAAATATCACCTACAGATGTGAGCCATCATAACAAAACACCAGTTCTTAATACTTAATAAATTCTCTTAGAAGAGCTAATGAGTGGGAGTTTCCAGAAAGTCTTTGAGATACTGGAGTGGACAGTGATGAAGCCATCCTTCCTTTTTCCTGTAAGCAGAAGCTGTAAGCAGGAACAGGTTACTCATTTTGACTTTGGACATGGACTTCATATAATCTAACCCTTTGAAACACATACAATTAATGTGTATCTGCTAGCATGACCAGTTCTGCAAATCTAATTTTGGAATTTCCATATTTATTCATTTTACTGTTCATAATGTTGAGCGGTGTGTCTTTTTCACCATGATATTACTCACCAAAATAAAATGCCAGACTTAAGAAATACAAAATTATTTTATTTCAGCTTCCATTTAATTTTTCTTGAGCATGAGAAGGCTTAATAAAGTTTTAGCATAAATATTCTATATCATGTAGCACATGGTGCTTAACTATCTCCATATTCTGTTAGAAATAAAATTTTACTTGGTATCTAAGACAAATTTATAATATAACATTTTCCAACTAATTGGCTCACTACAGTCAATTAAATGGAATGTTCCTTACAGAGACAAATCTATAACAATCTAATTGTGGTAGCACCCATCATTAAAACTCTTGGGAGTGGCAAGCACAGCCGCAGAGTTTCAGTTGGAACACTCAACATTTCCTCAGAAGATCTAATTTTTAGTGAGTGTTTTTTTTTCTTCTTTCTTAAAGAATAATAAGAACAGGGCAGTAACAGAATTTTGACTATGCTGTCATTTTGAAGTTGGGAGTGAACAATCTATCAGGTTTCCTTTAAAGCTAATTGGAAAAGAGGAGGAATATAGAATTAGGACTTTTCACTCTACTGGGAACTTAGAGATGAATTAAGATGTTAGATATAATTAAATCATGGAGTTTGAGGAACTGGAGAGGTCATCTAGTCAAACTGCTTTCATCTGAGAAGGTACAAACTTAAATCATGTTCCTATAATTATTATCTGAACCCCTTTAAAGACATCATCAATTAGTTTAGCAATTCAATGCAATGCTGTACCATTCTTGTATCTGAGTATATCTATCCACAAATGAAATGCTCTCTTACCAGCTTATATGTATTAAATTGAAAGAAATCTACCCCCCCACTGTTACTTTCTACATTTCAATCCTTCCACTTGTACTTTCATTTAAGATTTTGCATTTAACAATGAATCTTTCAGACATCGTGGCACTTATGTCTTTGAGGCCAGTCAGAGCTTCAATATCAGTTCAGACAGCTTGAGCTATATAGCAGCACTTTGATTCTAAGAACCAAGGCAAGCAAGTTGTTTGTGTGGTCCATGCAAGGCCTGGAGTCAGTCCCCAGAACTGCAAAGTTAATGCACTGTCTGTCTCATTGACATTCTGAAGCCCATGCTGGGCAAAAGGCCTAAGGAAAGTGATTAAGAGGAGCTGTACTCTAAAGCTTTTCTCCTCCTCCTTCTCTCTTGCTACTGCTCTGTGTGTGTGTGTGTGTGTGTGTGTGTGTGTGTGTGTGTTTGTAAGCTTTAAAGTTCTGCACCTAGCTTCTATTTGTACACATTTCCCTAATATTTACAATTAATTCTCCATTTGTTGTCCTCAGCTACTAATCTTGGAAATGAGTTTCACTAAAGTTAATTTTGACATGTGCAGAGTTGTATAGATTTATTGAGAGAATTTCACTCACCCTAGACGTGAAGGTAGCATCATTGATGGAATGCATGTGCCCATACAGAGAGTGCTCACATTTACCCTAGGAGATAAAGCAGAGAAGATTTGATTTTAAACAATGTTGAGTTTATTTTCAAGATTGCATTCTTTTGATGGAAAAAAATAAGAGATGTTAAATCAGGTACTATTCAGAACAATCAAGGCAGGGCTTGCTCAAGGTTTCACAGTGTGGGTCTTTGGGCTGGACATCTACTCTTCTTGCTTTGGATCATTGAGCTGGTAGGGAACTCTATCTGTGAGTCCAGTGGATCTGTTAGCAGCATAGTCTCTCCAGCATCACTGGGGCTGGAGATGTGGATCTATCTTTTAAAATTATAAGGCCAGGATAAAACTTCACATTCCAAAGCTCAGCTTTAATATTATTATTATTATATTAAATACTATAGAACATGTGTGATAGTATTTTACACAGTAAGATTTTATTTATTTTGTGACAGACAGGCAGACATTGATCCACTCACCTTACTGCTTCTAAAATGTAGCTAAAATTAAATATGAAAATCTCCAAGCTTGAGTTTAGATGTTTTAGGAAAGATGGCCCCATAACATGCTGCAGTGAGAAAGCTATATGTGGAGCTTTGCATCTTAAAACTGAGGTTCAGAAGGAAGTCTTGACTATATTTGAGAAGAAACATCTTTAAACAGAAGGAAGATTACAACTGAACTATTATTTGGCTATTCTTGTTGTGAACACTGAAATTCAGGTTTCACTGAATAATTTATTCAACAATTAGTTCCTGAATAACCAATATTGGTTGGCATAATTCTAGGTGTGTGCCTCCTATGTTATAAAATGAAACACACTCTTGTGCTTTTGAACTGGAAGGAGAGGAGACAGCTATTTTATTTAAAAGGCAGAGAGTGTGTTAGCAGGTGATAAGAAAACATCCAACCAGATAAAAGGTAGCATTAGTGTGGGACCGGAACATATTGGGGCTGAGAAAATGATAGCAATGTGTGCCCCTTTAGCATGCTGGGGACAAGACAGAGTCTGAGAATCTGGAAAGCTCCACTTTCCTATTTTCCCTTCCTTCCTCTTCCAAGTGTGAGAGGAACCCTCTCTGAAGCTCCTTTGTCTGAATGAAGAATGTCTCCCCCCCCACACACACTCAAAAATGTCATTATTCTTAGACCTTTCCCCAAATTTCATTATCCAAGGAAGCTGGAATGACAGGGAGGAAGGGAATGACATCATATCAAGGAAGCTTCTCTTACAAGTTCTTCTCCACTTTCCAGCTCCAGGATCCTGTGTCACCCCCTGTCTTCCTTGGGGCCAATCAATTTCCCTAAGAGCCATTGACAGTCTTTAAAAATTGTTCCAGTACCTACTTTCTTCTTTCCTACAAAGGTGGTATTTAGCCCCAACCAGCTGTCCTTCTTTGAGCTTCCTGCACAAATGGACAGCTTAATATCTTCCTATGGTTTCTCCTGTTAAAGTGTTTGTATTGGTTCCATTTAGCAAACATTCAGTGTGCACAAGGGAAATTCCCCTTATTGCTGTAAGGAGCTACTGGCAAATGTGATTAAAAGGAGTGGCCCATTTGGACTTACATAAAAGTAAAGCCTAAACAAAGCCTGAAGTTACTAGTGCAATCAAAGCAGATCTCTGCTTTAGACAGTGTTCCTCATACAGTGAAAAGCCAGAGGAAAAGTTCTCAGGTGTGGAGACTGCAGGCAGGTTTCTGGAAGAACAAGAAAGATCAGGGTGGCTGGCTAGGGGCCAATAAAAGGTGTTTAAGTGTATTATCACTCACTACCTTGAAGTCTTAAAGACTTAAGAGAGAGAAAAACTACAAAATAAGATGAAAGGCAGATTCCTCAGTGTTCTTTCAGTGTTACTGGTCATTTCTGGTACTTTCCTAACTAGGCAATCTTGCAAGCCCTTTGTCACTAGGCTGCATTTAGAACTCATGGCTGTCATTGTGTTCAACAGTTTCAATTTCCAGTGTCTCTTTACAGAATCAATACATGCTACTAATCTATGTCCACAGGATCTGGAATTTCTCCACATAAATTTGGAGTTCATAAAAGAGTAACAGAAGCGAGCACATAGTCTCTGAGGGTCTGCTCCCCTCCCCTTGTTGCTCTGATCCAGTTTCTTAATGCTGTTGCCCTTTAAACCAACCATGCCCAGGACCACAAATCATCTCAATTCCCAAAGCAGAAATAAATTACTCACAAAGCCAAACAGGTCAAGTATGAGATGTTATAATCACTACTATGTTTATTTATTGATGTTTCGGCTCCATTTTCTTTGAGAATGACCATAGGGTAATACAATATTATATCTGCATGAAGAATGTTAAACGTTTACAAAGTTTTACATTGAAGATTTATCTTTAAACATTTTTTCACCGATAAAGTTTTGCCTTTTGTCTGCTTCCAACTTGAGAATCCCTAAATTATTTGATTAATTGGTATGGAAAAATGTACTTCCTGGATTTAGTTCCTGAGTGCCAAGTTTTAATTCAAAGGAGAGTCTCAGAGGCTCCCTTGAACAGCCCTGGAAGTACCAGTTATAATGGAAATGCTGACTGACCACATTTGCGCTGCTATAACAAAAGCTGACTAGAAGATAAATGTTTCATGAATTAAGAAAAGTTTTAAAAAAAAATTTCTACTGAGCTTTGTTCCCAAGATAAAAGTGAATCTACTCTTTTTGAGGTAGAGATAATATGTGGGTTACTAATAATCTATTCTGCAAATAGCCTTAATCAAAAACAATATTCAAACTGGTACATTGAAATGTGGAGTAAGTTCTCTGATAAATTCTTGTCAAAATTGTTTTTGTTCAAAGGAAATGAATAAGAGGAAGAGTTTTAAAAGCTATCACATGACCTACATGCACTGTTGGACATTTAATTCGCCCACACAGAGAAGTTGTGCGGTTGGTGATTTCCGGATCTGGCACACTGTCTGACCATAACCAGATCACTTCACTGGGCCTTAGTCCAGTGAGTGCAATGATGTAATAGTACATAACCTTTTGTTCTGTTGGTAGGGAACTAAACTAACAAATTAGCATTTGGGTTGGAGAAATAACTCAGAGAGTGAAAGAACTTCCTACTCTTGCAAAGGACCTGAATTTGATTCCTAGGACATACACGGAGAGCTTCACAACTGCTTGGAACTCGAGCACCTGGGATCCAGTGCCCCCTGCCGGTCTCCAGAGCACCTGTGTTTATGTGGTGCACACACAGACAATTATGAGCTGTCTTACTGAGAGTTTCTGTGGCTATAATAAAACCATGACCGGAAGCAACTTGTGGAGGAAACATTTATTTCTGCTTACAGCTAACAGGTGACATCCATCACCAAGGAACAGTCAGAGGAGGAACAGAAGGTAGGAACCTAGAGGCAGGGACTGATATGGACGAGTGCTGCTTACTAGCTTGCCCTTCAAGGTTTTCCTAGCCTGCTTTCTTATATCACCCAGGCTGGTCAGCCCTGAAGTGGCACTGCCCACAGTGAGCTGGGTCCTCTCACCTCAGTCGCTGGTGACGAAACTGCCACCCAGACCTGCTTACAGGTTGTATGTTTTCAGCTGGGAGTCCCTCTTCCAGGTGAGCCTACTTTGAGTCAAGTTGAAACACACAAACCGAACAGGTGCATGCCAGAATGACCGCTGGAATACCCATGGCTTCCAAATGGACTTCATCCTTCTCTCTGTTGAGTCCCTTAAATAGCTATCAGTGTGTGTTAAGCTATGCCCTCCTATTTGCTTCCCTTGGGCCACTGTCCTGCTCTATGACTGGTTCTATACTAACAATATCACCTGGGACCCTTCTCCCCAAAAGGAAAACACCTTCCAGATTCAGAGAGCAACCAGAGTGAGATGGATAAATAACCACTCTGTTCCCCTCAGTTCAGCTGCTACTCTGTCACTGGTCCAAACTCCATATTTCTGTTATGTCTTTTCCTGAAGCTAAAGCACACACTTCTTTAAGTAATGTCCTCCTTCTCATACCCTTTCAGACATAGGGATACTGATGGATTCTCAGCAATGAATATTCTGAATCCTGTCCCCTGCTCTGTGTGACATCTGACACCACTGGGGAGCATGTCTGGTACAGCATGTCCGATGTAATATGCACACATGCACACTGGTTCTCTCGCCCTCAGCAAATCATTTCTTCCTGATGAGGCATGTGGTGTCACCAATCACAACACAAAAGGAGACAACCATGAGCTGTGCATATGACAGCTGTGTCCTCCTCCCCTTCATCCACCTGCCATGTAGTACCCCTCTCCATTCCCTTTCACTTCTGTCCCTCTCCCCCGTTGCTTCCCAGGTGCGGGGCAGCATCCTCTGAGTTTCCTCATTAATCTCCTTTTCCACTCTACCCCCCAGGCCATACATTCTCACAAATCTCATGGATTTAGGAAAGTCTGAATCAGATAAGGCAAATCTCCTAAGTCTAACCTTCCTAAAAATTACCATCGTATTAAAACAAACCCCAAGCTCTTTCCTAACAACTGAATTATCCAGTCGTTGGCTTCTGACTTTCCAATATGAGCACCCACTTTACCGTTCTTCTCTTTCATTAGCTCTGTTCTTCTGTGAAATATCATTTTACATTTGTTTATGCTGAGGAACACTTGTTTAACGACACAAAGATGTGTTGCATTCTTTTATGATGCATTTGTTTTTCCCTGTGAAGCTGTCACTTTGCATGACCGAAAACCTGATTGGTCTAATAAAGAGCTGAATAGCCAATCGCTAGGCAGGAGAAAATATAGGCAGGGCTGGCAGGCAGAGAGAATAAATAGAAATTTGGGAAGAAAAAAATGAAGAGACGTTAAGGAGTGAGAAAAGAAGGGGCCAGCCACCCAGTCATGTAATAAAAGTGAAAGTAAGATATACAGAAGTGAGAAAAGGAAAAAGTCCAGAGGCAAAAGGTAGATGGGATAGTTTAAGAAAAGCTGGCTAGTAACAAGCCAAGATAAGGCTACGCATTTGTAAGTAATAATAAGACTCCACATGTATTTATTTGGGAGCTGGGTGGTACCCTCCCCCACCCTTCACAAAAGTAAATTGTAGAAACAACCAACAACACTGTTCCTTCAATATTTTATACAGTTAATTGTCTGAGCTTTCCAAGCACAGCACTGACTTATCAAAGAATGACTGAGTAATAACACTGGTGAGACCTCTGGAGAGCCTTACAGGCATCTCACTTGAAGCATGATCCAGAGCTCACAAGCCCAGAGGCCTTTCCCTTCTCTGCTGGAGTCAGTCTGCATTTCAGAGCAAAGCTTTCTTTAGTATGTCCTGTCTTCTCTATGTCCTTATTTACACCCCTATCTCCCCCTTCCCTCCTACATCTATCTATCTATCTATCTATCTATCTATCTATCTATCTATCTATCATCTATCATCTATCTATCCATCTATCTGTCTGTCTGTCTGTCTGTCTGTCTTCCTCCTTCAAAGCCCTCCAATCATTTCTCTCAGTCTCTCTCTGCTTCCAACTCTCCTTTCTCATCCTCCATTGCCCCTCTTCCAACATTCTTTCCCCCTCTCTTTCTATCTCTCTTTTCCTTTCTCTCTCACTCTTTTCAGTCTATCACCTTCTAAGAAAATCTCACTAGTAAACTGGCTAATTAGGTTATTGGTGATGGTATTATTCTTGGTGTGCAGTTATCCCCTGAAATGTAAAAAAAAATCAGTCCTATGCTGTCTGGGCCGTACCACTATGACCTCATGATGGCAACACTGGTACACCATGTTAGTTAACATGGAGGGAGAATACTCAGTCCATAAATCCAACAATCAAGATAACAGGCTAAAAATACACCAATAAAAAATGAATGGTGGTATACTCCTTTAATCCCAGCTCTCAGGATATAGAGGCAGGCGTATCTCTGTGAGTTTAAGGCCTGTCGGGTCTACAGAGGGAGTGCCAGGATATCCAAGGCTATACAGAGAAATCCTATCTCAAAAAATAAACATCAGGGGATGAAAGGAGACAGAGACAGACACCCACATTGGAGCACCGTATTGAAATCTCAATGTCCAAATCAGGTGCAGATGGAGAGAGAGCACGAGCAAGGAACTCAGGACCGCGAGGGGTGCACCCACACACTGAGACAATGGGGATGTTCTATCGGGAACTCACCAAGGCCAGCTGGCCTGGGTCTGAAAAATCCTGGGTTAAAACCGGTCTTGCTGAACATAGCAGACCATGAGGACTACTGAGACCTCAAGAACAATGGCAATGGGTTTTTTGATCCTACTGCACTTATTGGTTTCGTGGGAGCCTAGGCAGTTTGGATGCTCACCTTACTAGATCTGCATGGAGGTGGGTGGTCCTTGGACTTCCCACAGGGCAGGGAACCCTGATTGCTCTTTGGGCTGACGAGGGAGGGAAACTTGACCGGGGGAGGGGGAGGGAAATGGGAGGCGGTGGCGGGGGGGGGGAGGCAGAAATCTTTAATAAATAATTAATAAATTAATAAATAAAATAAATAAATAAACAAACAAAAAAAGAAAAAAATCCCAGAGGTCCAGTCGGCCCAGAGGCTAGGTACTGTGTGACTGTGTGGTGTCTGTCCCATTGTGCAGAGATTAATGTGGGATGGTTTGGTTCAGGAGTTTGAGGACAGTAAGCATAGACAACAGAGGAAGAGCCTGAGCAAAGGGAAGGAGAGAGAATGAATCTGATGAAACTCATCACAGAGTTTTAGGTAGAGAAGAAACACCCTTTCCAGCTCATCATGCTCACAGAGGAGAAATCTCCTGGGCTATTGCAGGGATGGCTAAGAACATCATGAACCTTGGGCAGTTGGTTCTCCTGCAAGCTCTACATCAAATCATAAGTGAGAAGTGTCAATAAATGCATGAAACTGCCATACTGTCTTTCCTGTTTTTATAGTTCTAGTGTGCTCCAGCCTTCACTGTTTCTCTGCTTCCAGTTTTCTCATGTAAACGTGTATGTTTTCATATTTATTCCACTTCTGACTCAAATTTTATTTTAACTCAAATTCATCTTTATTCCACTTTCAACTTGGTAGTGTTTCAGATCAATATTCCTGACCTTTCTCTTACAGCCTCCTCTACATTAGCTAAAAGCTTTTTGATGAAATTCATCTCTTCCCTTCCCCTTGGGCACAGCATGTCCATGTGACTAAGCTATCCCTTTCCCATTGTAGAATAAGTCCCAAGTATACTACTTAATCCTTTAACTAATTTCTCCATTTTTTGATTGTGTATTGAGGCAGTGGATGATGGAGAAACATAAAGCAAAAGGAGTCTGCATTTCTGGCCAACTACAAGAGACAAGGCATCACCTGGAATCTTCCTAGTAGAGAGCTTTTGAATGAGAAGTTAGTTCCTACTGTGCTGAGCCCTGAAATTTAAACAATCAACTCCATACACACATGTCAAGAGTGAAACACGTGTGCAACAAGCAGGTCATCTTCTTATAACTTACCATTAAGTTCAATGACTCCTAGTTAATCCCAGCTGTCACTAAAGCCCCACAGGTATCTTCTCCACTGTGTGTATTATTCCCAAGGCTTAGGACAGTTTTTGTAGAATTTGATAAAGAGGTACTCAGCCAAGGAGTAAGCAATTGACATGGAGAACACAAATGAAAACTGAAAAACAGCACCAAAACCAGAACATCCTCACTTCTATTTGTGTTCCCCAACATCAGTTATGACATGAGATGGGTGCCCGGCCTGATTCCCCCACCTTTTCTGCAGGATGGTACAAGCCCAAGAGTATACTCATACTGGGTGTTGCCATCACCAATTAACACTTTGAATAGCTGTAAGCCAGTGGTGACTACAGCTTGAAGAGAAAGCTATATTTCACTGTTATGACTCCAAAATCCTGTACTAAGAGCACAGCTCTGTGAGATGGGTGATATCGTGGGTTTCATGTGAGAGACAAGCAAACAGTTACTGCACCCACACCTATTTCTCTTCTCCCACTTTTAACTTCCTAGACCTTAATTATGGAAGCAGTACCCCTAAGGGTCCCTTTTCCTTTCAGCAGGCACCTATAGCACACACAATTGTATCTGTGAGGTTCTCTTAGATCTTAATATGTGTGAGAGACATAAGCAGAGATGCCCCACCTCCCACCTATGAAGAACAGAGAACAGAAGCTGGATGCAGACTTCATGATGTTCAAAGGTAGTTACAACATAATTACCCTTAACTGACCAAAACGGTGTTGATTTTGGAGTCCCCTCTGTGTGCTGTGATTACAATTAATGAATAAAGAAACTGCTTTGGACCTATAGTAAGGCAGAACTTAGGTAGGCAGGAAAAGATATGCTGAATGCTGGGGGAAAGAAAGGCAGAGTTAGAGAGAAGCCAAAGAGCTGCAGGAGATAGTTGCTGGGAACTTTAGCTGATAAACCACAGCCACAATACACAGATTAATAAAAATAGGTTTGAGTTAGCCAATAAGAAGCTAGAGCTAATGAGGCAAGCAGTGATTTAATTAATACAGTTTCTGTGTGATTATTTTGCATCTAAGCTAGCCGGGTGGCCGGGAACCAACAAGTGACCCCCTGACAATTGGCACCAAAGTGCCAAACTAAAATCTACTTAAAAACCTGAGAGAGATTAATTGTAGACACAAAAATACAGAGTTTAACACAGCTTCTTGCTGTTTGCTGGTGGTATGCCACAGCTCCTTTGAAGGGAGGTTTTCCTGACTCAGTGAAAGCAGAAAAGCCATGACATTTTGAAGTGCCGGCTTTTTGGACTGTGCTGCCAGCATGACCACTGGCTCTTTCGGGAGATGGAGCATTTGGATAGGGCAAGCAAAAAGTACTGAATATACCATAGTAATGGTATAGCTTAAGTTTTAGACTGGGCGGGCAAGCAGAAAGTACCATAGTACTGGTGCAGCTTAAGTTTCAGGAAGTGCTGAGCATTTTAAAAAGTGCTCGTGGACATTAAAGAATTACAGACATTCAATAAAGACAAATCCAGATGTGTCACAGTATTGGATAAATGTACATAGGCTTTTGGAAGAGAGAAGAAAAAGAGTATAGAGTCATAAAATAAAGTTAATGCTTTTTAAAAAGGGTAAATGCTTAAGAACTTAAGACTTTTCATGACAGTGAGACATGTCTGCTCCTGGCAGCACCAGTTACTTCAAGAGGAAGATGGATACTGAAGCAGCTCTTTATGGAGTTTCCTAGCCATTTGGGCAAGAAACTGCTCTTGCTTGGACTGCTTAACCAGATGTGCAGAACTCACAGAGAAATGACTACTGAACTTGCCTAAAGGTGAGATGGTCCTTCAGGGTTCCTGGTACATGAGTCTGCTAGACATTCCACAGGACACAGAAGAAAGTGACTGTCAAACTGCCAATATAGGCAGAACTTTATTTGAAGTTTCCTGATTCATGGAAAAGTCTGCTGGATACTATTGGCCTATAGGCTGAAGATGGATATCCCAATGAAACAAAAGGACTTTGGGTGACAGTGAGATGTCTCTGTCAATTCTAGTGTTTCGGACATTGCTTAAAATGTACTTCCTGTTTACTTAGGTAATATATTTTTCTGGAGTCTTTGACAGAGTTAAAGAGTATATAGTTATAGTTTTTCTTTGTTATGATAAAAGATAAAGTAGATATAAATATTTTAACTGCATTTCTTGTGTGATATCTTTTGTTGTATGTAATTTAACTATGTTAAAATTAAAACCTTCCTTTTTATTTAAACAGAAAAGGAGAGGTGGTGTGGGAGTCCCCTCTGTGTGCTGTGATTACCATTAATGAATAAAGAAACTGCTCTGTGCAGGGCAGCACTTAGGTAGGCAGGGAAAGATAGGCTGAATCCTGGGAGAAAGAAGGGTGAAGTCAAGGAGAAGCCATGAAGCTGCCGGATACAGAAGCCAAAAACTTTAGCTGGTAAGCCACAGCCACATGACAATACACAGTTTAGTAGAAATGGGTTGAATTAATATGTAAGAGTTAGCTAATAAGAAGCTAGAGCTAATGGGCCAAGTAGTGATTTAAATAATACAGTTTCTGTGTGATTATTTCAGGTCTAAGTTAGCCAGGCAGCTTGGAACCAACAAGTGCCCCCCACCTCAACACGGTGTATTAAGCTTGTCCCTTTAAAATATTAAAAAGACTTGCTAGTATTAATAGTGTCATATTAAAAATTGAGAATACTGTAAAAATAACTCAGTTATAGTCTATCTCAAGATTAAAAACAAGTAGAAATAAAGGACATGGGATGTTGGATAGTCGTACAGAACTTACTTGGCACATACAAAGTTCTGAAGTGGATCATCAGCACCAGAGGAAACTGTGTGTGGCGACCCAAGCATGTGAACTTAACACTTGGGGGAGAGGGTAATGGTGGGAACAGAAGGCTCAGAAGTTTGAGGTCATCTTCAGCTACAGAGGGAGGAGGCCAACATGGTGTACCTGAGCCCCTTTCACAAAAAAAACAAACAAACAAAACTACAAACAACCACAAACATATTAACCTTCTTAAAAATAGGTGTATGATAAAATCAAAAAATAACCACATATCACCAAAATTATGATAGCATTAAGGAAATAAGTGGTCACATATTTCCTCTTATAGTATAAAGACACTTACTTAGCCAGGAAATCTAACAGCATCTTGATAAAAGAAATAAAACTTTAAAATATAACTTTATTTTAATTACTAGTCTATATATTATTAAAAGTTTTTACTTTTTATTTTTAATTGTGTTTCTATACTCCCATGCACGCAGTACGTGAGGAGACCTGAAGAAGACATTGTATCTTTCTGAACTGGAGTTACACCAGTTGTGATTAGCCTGACATGAATATTGGGAGCTGGATGTGGGTCCTGTAGAAGAGCAGTATGCACTCCTAACTGCAGACACATCTCTCCAGCTCCCAAACTATATTATAAAATGTTTTTTATGTGATAGTAATTTTTATCTAATGGGAATGCAAAGCATATAGACTGAAATATGTAAATCTTTAAAATATATACATTTAATTACAGGTGGGTCGAGAGTTTAATGCCCTGGAGGACTGATGCTCATGAAAGCCAGAGTTTTCAGATCCCCTTTGGGGTCCTGTTATAAGCTGTTGTGAGCTAGGAAATAAATTTGGATTTTCAAATAGATCAGTCCATGTTCTTAATGATTGAGTTATCTATCCAGACACCAAAATGTACAAATCTTATATATGGGTGAAAATTGTGTAACTTGTTCTGTTTGAGGGGCTCCTGGCAGTGGGACCAGGGTATGCCCCTGGTATATGAGCTGGCATTTTGGAGCCCATTCACTATGGTGGGATGCCTTGCTCAGCCTTGATGCAGGTGTGTGTGTTGGGGGGGGGGGGTTGGTCCTGCCTCTACTTAATGTGCCAGACTTTGTTGACTCCCCATGGGAGGTCTTATCCTTTCAGAAGAGTAGGCTGGGGAGAATTGTGGGGGGAATAAGAGGAGAAAGGGAGGGGGCACTGTGGTTGATATACAAAATGAATAAAAATTAAAATTAAAAAATATTAAAACTTAAAGACAATTATTTATATATACGTTAGGACCTGGTCTATCTCTGTCACTCTGTAAATCCCTGCATACCCTTTCCAGTTAAAAATGGCTAAAATATTTTTATTTTCTATATTTTCTGAGAAATGAAATGGAATGTAGCTATAAAATCAATATTAAGAAAAATAATGTAATGAAAAGTTAGTCTTTCATCTCAGGTTAACCTCAGAGGCAGTCGCTGCAAATTTTAGGAACTAGCATGTTTTATGCACTTGCCTGTGTGCCTGCAATCACTTTCCATCTTGAGTGCCTACCTCAGTCGTTCTACAAAGATCCATGCTGCACGTACATTTTGAAGGCTATAGAGTGGCAGTAAAGAATTGCAGGAGTGGATTGAAAATGCAAAGTTATTAACATTTGTTATTTGTATAAGCCCTTTGCCACACACTTTATATATAATAATTCTTACTTTCTATCATATGAAAATGGCATTTTAAATCCCCTTATAGTTGAGAGATTTGTATAAAATGGTCCACTTAGTGTCTACACAGGTAAAAGATTTAACATTTGTAGATTAATCTGTGTTTTTCATTCTGAGGTCAACATCAATTTTTGTGATGACTGATAGTCTTAAAAGTCACCATTCTTCCAAGAAGAGATACCTTGTTTCATATCCACAGTGAAAAGTACCAGAGCTGGCTGTAAAGTCAATCAATTTGCCACAGTTCTACAGCTGTGCTTGCAAAAAAGCAACCAGCACTGGTTTTAAAACAATCTAATTAATCAATGACAGCAAACTTCAGTAAACACTATCCCAAAAGCCAAACAGAAGAGGTTTATGGCGTTAGCTGATGGGACAGAGATTTACTACAGTGAACACATTCCTAAGGCTACTAACAACATTCTCCTGTTTTAACTGGTTAAAAGAACTGTCCAAAAAAGACAGGTTTTTGTTCTGTCCTCATCCCATTTTTGCCCAGTAACTAATACGAGTAAACTCATCACAGAAAATATCAGGTCAGTGAATGGGTTTGCTCCAAAAAGAGTATCTCTGAGCCATATAACCCATCTGTTTTTAACTCTTCTGTAGAACTATCTTTTAAAGTCATGGTGTATAGTGTTGATTTTTTTATATAGTTACAGCTTTGTCAGTTTGTTATAACAAAGCACTATAACCTGGGTAATCTAAGCAACAGACGTGCAGTGCCTCCTGGAATTTTGATGACAAAGGGCCAGGATCAAGATATAAGCAAGTTTGGCTTCATTAGGAATCCTTTTTTGGTCTGTGCATGGCTGTGGTCTTTCTATATATCCACCCAGTCTTTCTTTCCTCTATGTGTGTGTCTTAATCCTAATCTCTTTCTATTAGGAAATCACTCACAATGGACAATACTCTCTCTAATGAACCCATGTAACCACAACTATCTTAAGGCCCTTAAACCATTTTGGGACACTGAGACCTGGATATCAGGATGTAGGTTTGGAAAGACACTATTCAACCTGCAACAAAGATCTAGCCATCTTTATTTTGCATTAGCTTGTTTCAAAATAAAATCTATGATATTACTTTATAATATATATTTGGTTAGAAGTAGAGATTATATATATTACATAAACAAACTTCATCTTATATCCAAACAGTTTCAAAATGAAAAGTTGTGTGTTTTGTGCCATATTTGAGAATAGCTGAAACATAATTGGTTATTCATACATGAAATGCAAGTGTCGAGTGTAGGTCCACAGTGAAGCATTTTGGATTTGAAATGGGGTGGCAGCTAATTTTGTCATAGAAAAATGTGGCCCTCAGTCTTCTCATTGTAATACAGGAATGCAAGTGTTTATAATGCCACTTTGAAGACTTAACAATATGGTAAAGATCATAGAAAGTTTCAACGAGTGTTCGTTATTGCATGGTCACAGTATGCACACACCCAAGCCCTATGATGGCCAGTATGAAGACTGTTATCTTCATCCACAACCACAGCCATAAAGTGTCTCTTGGGGGCATTGAATAAATATGTTCATATACAGAAACACACTTAGGAAACATGTTTCATTTCGGAAGATCTCTTTACTAACTTTCCTTTCTTCACTCTATGACTGCTGGTGTTTCAAGGCAACTCAAGCAAATAGAGTTAATCTCTCAGCATATCTGATTTCATGACAGAAATCTGGGGAGAAGAACTATAAGCAATGGGCTTTTCGTATTGGAATTTCACACTGTGCAGAATTCAAGTCTGTGCCTCTCTCCCCTACAGCACCTCCCTGAACTTGACTATTCCTAGCAAACCTGTCAATCCCACATACAATGGTCCAGAGGGAACCTCTCCTCCTAGGACCACTTCTGCTGTGCCTTGGGAAAATGTTTGCATATAGTAAAATACATAAGAACTTCCAATGAAAATTCTCCAAATGAAACATGTTAAAAGATAAAAATACATTGGATATTATTTCCGATTCTATGGCCCATGATACAGGAGCAAACTATGTCTACAGATTAGCAGAAGTAACGTTTACTCCATCTTTAAGAAGCACATTCCCGTACACAATGTCCCTCAAATGGAGCTTATTTTTATCATGGCTATTGCCTTAGCTTTCAAACTGTATAAGTGTATGAAAGTTTAAATAAATTAATAAAATATTATTAAAAAAATTTAGTTATAGTCAGGAATCATTTGTGAAGTTCTTTTCTTGAGTAAAAAATATTTTAACATACTAGCATAATCTATCTAGCCTGCAAACTTGCTGTGACAATTGTGTGTGTGAAACCAAAGAACTTTTAATGTTTAAGGCTTGCAAACTGTTAAAAGAAAACATATTTCACTATTACTACTGAATTAATCCCACTGGCATGTAAGCTGGATACAGAGCGATCACTAATGAGGCTCCCTCCCAGTTTCTGTTATTTCATGTAAATAACTAACCATGTCTGTGAGAGATTGATTGCAGCTTTTAAAATGTTTGCTGAATCCATGTGTAATTAAGATGAGTTAAATATGCAAAGCAAGCCTAATTAGCTTCATTTATTAATGTTAGTTTGTCTTGCCACGACAACATTCCTCCTTGGATCCCTTTTAGCACTCTGTGTTTTTGATTTTCTTTGTTCTAAGTTAAAATTGCTGAAGAAACAAGCTATTTTCAAAGGGGCAGGGGTTTCCATGCAGGATCCTCCTGCCACTTAGCAATGAGGTTTAGAAAGCATTCTCCCCCTTGGCATGAAAATTGATTAAAATATTATTTCTATATATGCATTTTCAGTCACCTTATGTTATACTGTATTTAATTAATTCCTTCGCATCAAAGTAGAAAACCCACAGGATTTCCTTTGATGAAGATGAGCCTTTGTCCAGCAGAGTGAATTAACAGGGTGTCAGTGTCTAACAAACCAGGGCTGTCTGGAAATGGCTTCTCCTAGACACAATGTCCACATCTCCCTGCAAGGACAAAACAAACTTGCCTGTGTTAAGCTACCAGCCTCATTTGGGAAGTGACAGTCAGGTTTCAATGAAAAGCATACATGACGAAATGAAAAGGGAAAATAGTATATGGGTTAGAGGAATGACAGCAAAACTGGATATTAAAGATCAGCATGAATATCAATAGTTCTTGATAAGTAAAAGTAGGTATACACACAGCGAAACAAAACAAAACAAGCAACAGACTTATCTTTTATAAAAATTTTAATCCTCCTTACTACTTACTATACCTCACAATCTAGGTCTCTGAAGTTCACCAAATATTTTATATTATTATTGATTTTATTACTTGTTGAAGCTTATTGATTTTTTAATATAAAATTCAGTGGAAAAACAAATTTCTTTTTGTCTCAATTTGAGTGACTTCAGTCTAGGATATTTTATTATAGTTTCAACACATGAAACAAATCTATAAACCATATTACCTGCACAGAATTCCATAATTTCTATTGGACAATGTTGCATAACAGACCCCAAAACTCATATTATCTTATATAACAGCACACATTAAGAGCAAGAGCTTTTATGATAGTATTTCTGTTTCAAATTATGAAGTAAATATGAATTTTCTAGTTTTTTCAAGGTTTCCCTTTGAATGTTAGATATACCTTAAGAGTATAACAAAATTGAATTTAAATTTGTATCAATAGACCAATATCCATACCAATGAAAATCTCTGTAACATATCCCTTTTATATCTAAACAACATTTATAAACAATGTTTAGCGAATTTGGGTGTAGTTCTCCCCAAACTACTTCCTGCTCTTTATTGGGTGAAATAAGTTTTAGGGGTGTTCAAGGCAACTTTTTGGAGTATCTTGGTCCACCAAACCACATTAGTCTTGAAGGAGACCACAGGTTATTGTCTTGAGTGGAAACAAAAGCAGAACCTTTATTCCAAAGCAACAATTCCTTTGGCTCAAATTTTGAAGTCAAGAAACATTTAAAACATACAAGTTGGTTTAGCTTAGCAGTCCCCAGAGTTAAATGTCTCTAAGCAGTCAAAGAAAACACAATAATATACATAATCCAGACTCTCTGTGTATTTTTAATCTTTACCTAGCTAATTTTTTAGATTATTACTTTTAATATTTATTTTATTATATTTACTCCTTTAATCTATGACTGTCTGCACTCTGTCTCTTTAAAGCCTTTATTTTTTTTCGATATTTTTCTCTCTCAAGCCTTTGTACATTTACCTAACACTGTGACCCATTTAGAGGTCTTTTTTAAAAATGTGAATCTGAGTTTATTATCTGTAATCATTTTCTGACAGAAGCACCTCTTTTTCTTTTCTTTTTTTTTTTTTTGGTAAGTAGGTGTGGCTAGGACCAACTCTGAGGTTCTGCCTGTTGGATCCACTCTATCTAACATGGCATGTTCGCTGCCTCTGAGAGCCATTATCTCCACCCCAGATCCAGGTCGCAGCAGGCCTGTGTCACCATTAAGCATTTTGTAGCACGCTGCCCACAAACCCCATTTAAATGCCCGGTAGCTGGACCTCCAGCAAGAGTAGAAGGCATTTGTGTGAGTCAAGAAGATAACCATTTTGAAACTTCACATTTTTTTTCTTTTGCTACTGCTGAATCAGAAAGATTGCTCTTAAAGGAACTGCAACATGCTGCAAGCAAGAAAAGCCCATCCAGAAAAAAAAAAAAAAAAAAAAAAAAAAAAACATGGCTAAACTTTGCTTTTCAGTGTCTAGAATTCTTTTTTAAGCTTTCTCAGGTTTGACATGGATTTAATCAACTGAGCTCCAATCTGTTGTTGAAAAGCCATTTGTTAGTTCCCAGCTGCTCTGTTCTGAAATAACCACACAGAAACTTTATTAATTAAATCACTGTTTGGTCCATTAGCTCTAGCTTATTATTGGTTAACTCTTACATATGAATTTAACCCATCTCAAGGAACCTTTTGCCCTTACACCTGTGAGTAAGTTTTCACCCATACACCTGTAAGTCCTCACCAATACACCTGTGAGTAAGTCATCACCCATATACCTATGAGTAACCCCTCACCCATACACCAGTAAGTCCTCACCCATACACCTGTGAGTAACCCTACACCCATACACCTGTAAGTAACCCCTCAGACACCTGTGAGTAAGTCCTTGACCTTAAACCTGTGAATAACACTTCATGCAGACACCTGTGAATAATCCCTCACCCATATTCTGTGAGTTAACCTAATAAATTCATTGCCCTGCCTAGCTGGGCATTAGTGGAACTCTTTGGACTATCCTGTGTTCAAG
Source organism: Alexandromys fortis (assembly GCF_014885135.2). Taxonomy (NCBI): domain Eukaryota; kingdom Metazoa; phylum Chordata; class Mammalia; order Rodentia; family Cricetidae; genus Alexandromys; species Alexandromys fortis. The sequence goes on from NW_026067966.1 coordinate 3,775,331, forward strand.
TCTCTAAGGAAAATTTGATGCAAGAGATACTTACAGGTTTTAAATAAATATTTTTGAGTAAAACAAGTGATATGAACAAACAATACTTTTAAAATACTATTTTAGTATTTATATTTTAGTTTTTTGCTTTCTAGATTATCTAACATTCAAAGGGAAACCTAGGCAGGAGGGACTGCTGTGTCTCTCCATGTCCCCTAAAAATCCTCATCCAATTACTGCACCAGCTTGAATCTCATAATCATTGAGCGAGTTGTGATGTTGATGGTGATTCTGCAGCACAGTTTTTCAGTCCCAGCTTCTCCAGTTTTTTCCTCTCCACTTGTAGATGTGTGAAACTATGACAAGTTACCAACCTATTCAGTTCATATGGATCTGCATAACTGAGTTAGTATAAGATGGCCACATGCATGTCCTGGCTTTAAAGTGGGAAGAATGGAGACACCAAAGGTCAGCATCCCATCATGGTTCTGAAATTCTGTCATGCTAATTTTACATGTTCTGTGATTAGGTCTCACAGCCTGGGAATCATTTTTCATGATCTTTTATATTGTAATTTGGGAATTAAGGAATGCCTTGGAACCAGATATTTTAAGGAGGCAGTCATCAATCATTTAGATGCATAGCAACCGTGCAGAAGATTTATTTAAGATGCCTATTTTTACAGAGGAAAAAAAATTCCCTAAGAAGCTCCAATTAAAGAGTTTCTCTATCAGCATTACTCATGGGATTCAGGCTCAAATCAGCAGGCCATGTGATTCTAATGTATATTTGAAAACAAACTAGCCTAGTGCTTCTCGAACTCCAGTGTTCATGTGTTCAACACTGTTGGCCAGTTGTATTCTAAAACAAAGTTCTGTAATTTGTGCCATTTCTGATACTTCATGGTGTAAGTATTTTCTCCATGGACAATTTTCAAGTTATAAATTCATATCACTCACTAAATTTGGGTTGGGGAAGCATTGTGTACACTTAGTTCAGATCAGCCAGTGTAAGGTCATCTCACCAAACCACTGTCTTACAGGATATATAAATACCACTGGTCCACAAATAATAATAATAGCAACAACAACAGCAGAGATCCAGAAAAGAACCATAGAGAGCTCTTGATTGAATGTAGTTCTGTTTGTTCTTGAGGACTGAACATTGGGACTAGCACATAGCAAGGATGTGTCCTACTGCTGAAGTGTGCACTGAGGACACTGCTAATTTTAAAAGAAAATTGCCTTAAATATTATCAGCAAGGTAACCAATATTGGAAGGATTGTTGAGAGATGAGTTCAGGTGCAAACAGCTGGTACAGAAGACACATTTTCTTTCTGGTTGAAAGGTTCTTTGTGTATACCACATTCTCACTTTGATTCTTGACTCTATGTTTGACAGAACATAACAAAGTACAGAGATTGTGCCTCTCCCACAGGAAACTGGGCTACTTTCAATGATTGATGTTTAAGGGCTGACTTCTAACAAGGGTTGCTTCCAAAAGACCTTTTGAGCTCTCAAGTATTCAGAAAGTGATTTACTTAGGGTTTCTAATGCTGGGATAAAACATTATGACAAGAAATAACTGGAGGATAAAATGTGTTTTGTTTGTTTCATTTTAGAGTCTACAGTCCAGAATAAAAAGAATCTAGTACAGGTACTCAAGGTAGCGACCTGGAGGTATGAACTGATGCATAGTCTATGGAGGAGAGCACTTATTGGCTTGCTTTCCATGGCTTACTCATTCTGCCTTTTCATAAGCACCCAGAACCACCAGCCCAAGGGAAGTTCCACTCACAATGAGCTGGGCCTTCCCACATCAATCAACAATCATGATAATTCTTTTTCTGTTGTCCCAAATAGTTATTGTGTTTAAAATTAATATCTAATACTGTAGCTTAATTAGTTTATATGATCTCATTTTACTAAACTTAAGTTCAAAATTCTCAAAGTACAGGCATCATTTTTAAAGTAACATAAGCACATACTATTTTGCTTATAATCCTTAATAATGCTTAGAACGCTGGAAAGCAATAGTCCTTTGCCTCCACTACTGTAGTTCTACTCCCTAGAGAGTGCTAGATGGCAGCTCCTCCAATTGTTCTATTTTGCACAGTCTGGGTATTTTCATCCATATCCTAAATGCACTACATAAACTTTTTTCAGTTGACATATTCATATACATTGTATTTTTATTTCTTCATTATTATGTAATCATGTAGTTGTCAAAACAACATCTTGCAGTCATCACTCTATATTACTAATGGAATATTTAGAGTCACATTAGGATCCTTGTTTACATTTTTATGTTTCTGCTCATAATGTCACTTTTATGTCAAGGTAGTATGCCAAGATGACTTATATTCCATGTCATACATCCCACTTATGTCAACTAACACCTGGCTTCTTTTGTTTCTCAAATCAATTAATTCAATCTAGTAATTGAATCGTCGCTAAATTTTATTTGTACCTATTACAAATATTTTGTCTCTTGACAACTTCTGAATTTAATTGTACACATAATGAGAGAGATGTACTGATTTCTCTCACAACTTATTAACACAGATGATGCAGCAGTAGCCAAAACAAAGTTGGTCCTTACCACACTCTCTGAGACTTCAAAAATGTGTGAACAGATGAATTATGGAGCACATGATTTTCCTGTTAAGAATCTATTATTATTGTCAATATTGTTGGTTCCGATGGCATCTTTATGTACTGCTGGACACTTTTGCTCATGATACACATTATCTTTTACATTCTAGAGTGAGGTTAGTTTGCCACTTCCAATTTTGTTGCTTTTCTGTGTCTCAGTATCTCACTCTGCTGGTACTGTGTAGTTACCATGTTATTGTTCCATATTTTTCAGGCCCTGGGATATTTTCAGCATTACTGGTATTATTGTAGCCTTTGAAGAATGGGGGCCTCATTTGTAAAACCATCTGGTCCCAGCACCTGTTTTTGAGGATATGCCTCCAGCTTATTAAAATTCTTCCATCCAGGTGATCTACTCTACTTTTCCAGTGTGTGATTTTCCAGAGTATTGTCTATCAAACAAAGAGAATAGACATGGTGCCTTCAGCTCTGACCATGAGTACACAGTATTATGATATAAGGTTGGGTGTCTTTTTTTTTTTCATCTATGTCTGCAGAAGTCTTGCTGTAATTGGTTCATACTGTACACAGATGTCTATTAAGGTTGATGGTGCACTTTGTTACATGTGGTCTGGCATTTTATATTGAAATAGCATACATCTGTGTGATCTTTGTTTTCAAACCTCAGTAGCTGCATCTTCCATCTTATTATTCTACCCTTATTTTCATTTGCTCATGAATGTCCCTCTTTCCTTTACCTACTCTTTGATTAAGGTTTGCAAAGTTGTATTTCACAATATTGATTAAATTTTGGTAATAAATATGTTCTTATAAGCTTAATGCACTTCCAATATATTTTGCAATTACATTTCTATTTTTTCTTTGCATACATTTCTAGTTATTTCTCAGTTCTTTTAAGTAAATATAACATCTTCTTAGATTTCCTTGATTACCATATTTTATATGCATTTCTTGAATTGTAAGGAAACCATTTTCCTCATCTTCTTTGTCTCCAAATGTTTTCACTTTTACTCATGCCCAGAAAGGGGCAGATCTATGTAGATTTTGATTTTGTCTGTAGACCCCCACATCTGGATAGTACTCTACCTTGTCCTGAAATGCTTGACTTCCATTTTAAAACTTATATCTGGAGGTTTGTTTCTATACTTTGGCTAGTTTTTGTCTTAGAATAGAAATTCTGTCCCATCTCACTGGGGTCTTTGCCATTTTTTAATACTTTGGAATAGTTAGCCTTGTTTCTCAGATGCATCATGCCCCAATTTCTACCCAGTGTAGTTTTTCCATTTTGTTATTTATACTTATCAATGTGACATCCTTCAGGTAAGTTTTCATGCAGATTTACATACATATCACCAATAACTTCTATAGTTTTCAGAAACATAGTATATATTGAATAAATAAGGGAAGGATTAATATGTAAATAAGCTTCTTTGTAGATGAGGTTTAATATCTTTTGCTCATTCACAGAGAGGTTACACAGGAAGGAAAAGGAAGAGCCAAACAAAGCACACTAACTTTTAATGCAATGTCTTATTTCATTTAGCCTATCTGTGTGTGTTCCTGCATTGTTGTATGTCTCAGAAAACTGCATTAATTGTTTTACCAAGCCTCACTATTGCTTTCTCTCAGTTACAAGCCATTTAGAATTAAACCAGTGAAAATATTTGAGATATATACTTGTAGAATACTCTAGGATCTGCCACAGAGACCAAGAAAGGAAATTCACAAGTGAGGTCACAGTCTTGGGGACAGTTTCTCTGAATCTAACAGTTATTACATGACATCAAAGAGTGGATTGCACAGACAAAACTAACTAATTTATTTGACACTAAAATGTTAAAAATGCTATTATTCTTTTACTAAATGTCCATTCATTTTCTCTCATATTATAATTCTGGAAGACATTTTCTCAACATAGAGTTTGGCACATGATCACATAATAGATCTGTTTTGCTTGAGTTCTTTTTTGTTCTTGTTTTGTTGGTGCTTATGTAGCTGTTTTTCAGTCTGTGGCAGTGCCATATAAAGGATATAACAACAATTTACATAATCGAATATAAATTTTTAGGGATTTATTTTTTCTCGTCACACAAGAAATTACCCTGTCTACATACATTTTTATTTTGAAATAGGGTGGTTTTAAAAATGCCACTTAGTAGACTCTGAAATTATGCTGAAACTAAGAGTTCTAATCAATACCTACTTCATCAAAGAAAATGTTCTAAAATGAAATGAAAAAGAATTCAAACCACTAAGGGGTAGTGTGGCTGTCAGAAGTTTAAACTGTGTGGTCATATTGTTCAAAGTCATAGCAAAATTTCAACAATCAATGGAGGGTATATCAGAGGATTTGTGTAGAGGAAAGGGAAGAGAAAAATGATCTAAGTATAATATCCTTCAAAAAAGAAAATAATTTTTAAAAGTACTAAATCTCAATATTGTAGGAGTTAGCGATGATAAGCTAAATAGAAACAGATAACCCAAAGGAAATTCTTTACTTCCGACCGTTATCACCTTCTAGAGTAGGACTCAGCCATGGCAAAGTTTAATGGAGGCCTGAGTCTCAGTAATTTACCCTGAGACAATACCTGGTTGCAGAAAGAACCACAAACTGAGATTATCTGAGCACCACCCAAGAATAGACCATCCAAAGGAAATGCCTAATGCTCCAACTGCTGTAGATAGAATCACCTGCCAGCCCAGTCACCAGGACACCCCTAGACAATTGTCAGACAATCAGAGGTCCTGATTCTTAGAAATCCCTCTCCCCGACCTTTACTACTATAAAAACCCAACTCTAACTGAGCTTGGGGCTCACCAATTGCTCCAATATGTTGGACATGCAGAGAGAACAAGTTTGCAAACTTGCATAAAATAAGGGCTCTTTGATTTTACATACGGGACTTGATCTCCTTGTTGGTTTTCTGGGGGGACTTCATGTATCTGGGCATAACAATTATTTATCACAACACAGATGGGGCAGTAGGTTATTATGTGAAAAAAGTCAGACAGAGAAAAATTTAATTATCATATGTGGTATCTAAAAATGCTGAACTCTTTTACTGGCAGTTCAGCGGAGGCAGAGAGAAGGAAGCCATGGGGAGAGCTTCCTCACTGGGTGTGTGTTAGAATCAGAAAGGAACAAGAAGCTTTGATGTGTTGTTGGAAGTAGAGTGACCACAGGCAACAGTCATGCATCACACCATTCCAAAAGTTACCGGGAAAAATTCTGACAGTTATCTACATAAGCAAATGGTATGATTGGAATGCCTAGCCAGATTTAAGTATTACATGGTAGCTCATCAATATGTAGTTTTAAAGTATTTTTATGTATCAGTTAAAAATAAAATGGTAGAATAATTCATGAAAAGATAATCTCATATGTTGGGAATCATTTAAAATATTAACCTTGCAAGGAGGTGTGCATTTAGATCCAATTTTAAGACTTTTGAAATGCAGAGGTGGGAAGATAGTGTCCACAATAAAAGCAACACAAGTCAGAGATGTAGGGGAAGACAAGTTTCTGTCACATGTGAATATGAGGCAGGAAGCTTCGCTTCAACCTGAAAATGACCAGTACATATTAACACATAATTAGATGGAGAGGTCTTTGTGGCAAGCCCAAAGTGTCACGTGTCTTCATTGTTGTTGGGAGTTGGAGTCCTGGAAGGTTTATGATTATGTGAATGGCATGATATGAGTTGTTCACCCTGTAGTCTGGATATTTGAGGGAAAGGTCATGAGCTGCTGAACAGGGAACAATAGAATATAGAAAATAAAATGGGTGTAAGATGAAAAAGGCACAACAAAGGGAAAGTCAGTAAGATTGAACCAATATCTGAATCCTGGAAAAACAGAAACATTAGAATCAAAGCTGTTTCCTTCTCTGATTCATACTGTTGCTGTGTGTCAATAAGCCTGAGGTCAGTTTTAATTCAGGCTCAGAGGTTGGGAACATTCAGGCTTTCTTTAATAATTTTTAGATAAATTTTACTCCATACTTTATTCAAACTACATTTCTTTGTATTCATCTTTGACGTAATAAACGTTGCTTTAATAGGCTCTTGAACTTACTCCCTCTATTTTTAAATACCTGGATATTACTGAAATCTCAAGTGAATTATCTGCCTTCGATAGAGCAGTTCTTGCAGACAACATGAATCAGTCTGTACTCAGTTCCTGACAGCCTTTTAGTGGTGCCTCGGACAGCACTCTCTGCAAACCTCACTGTTTGTTTGTCAGTCTTTCCCCAGGAGAACCAAGGTCTCTAAGGAGTGATATTGCTTGTTCTCCTTTGTTACCCCTTGGACATAATGTACTCCTTGGCATGGAGCAGGTATGTAATGACTGGTGAAGAAATGAATAATTACAAATA
>NW_026067966.1:3782615-3786907 GCF_014885135.2 Alexandromys fortis
TCCGGCTTGGTGGGAGCCTAGCCAGTTTGGACGTTCACCTTCCTAGACATGGGGGAGGACTTTGGACTTTCCATAGGGCAGGGAACCCTGACTGCTCTTTGGACTGGAGAGGGAGGGGGAGAGGAGTGGGGGGAGGGAGAGAAGGATGGGAGGAGGGGGAGGGAAATGGGAGGCTGGGAGGAGGCAGAAACTTTTTTTTTCCTTTTCTCAATAAAAAAAAACAATAAAAAATTAAAAAAGAAGAGATACCCCACCCAAAAAAGAAATAGCATTGACATTTTGAGACTGAGTCCTTAGAAAATAAAATGGTTGCTTATTGGAGTAGGAAATTAAGAGTAGAATGAGAAATGTGGGTAGAGACTAGTTAAATATTGGGTCAGCTGAAGACCTGTAGATTGAATATGAATTGGAACAGAGATAGCTACTTACAGGGGGTGGTAATACTTTATATAATAGATACAAAAAGTAATGATCATCCTACTACAAGCACTATATATATGTTTCATATTATTGGGAAGAGGCTAAACCATGGAAAATCCACTAAACCAACTGAAGCACACACTTCTGTAACACTGAATCTATTTATCTTCTTTAAACAAATAATACTTTCATTTTTATTTATGTGCTTAAGTGTTTTCTCTGCATGTATTGAGTCAAAGTTTCTGTAACCGGAGTTACAGATGGTTGTGAGCCACCATGTAGGTAATGGTGATTGAACTTGGATTTTATGGAAGAGTTGTTGAAGGAACAAAAGGGAAATAAAGTGAAGACTTAAAAGAAAAGACTGCCAACAGAATGCCCATGATATTCTTAGTGAATAATAATGTGTCATTTCTACTCCTTAAAGGTTGTTAAATAGTATGAGACTTATGAAAATAGAAGAAAAATGAGGTCTAGAAAAGTTGAGAATGTGCTTAAATGAAAAAAAAATAAACAAGAACAGAAAAATAATCATATATCTGAAAGAGAGTTGAGGTCTGCAAACTCATGACTGTTGTCCGTGTGTTCTCAGGAAGACAGTTTTGTGGAGAAGGAAATACTTAGGGATGTAAACAAGTACAAGAGCTTCATGGGATTAGGTCTTGGAAATCAGTAGTTGAGAATCCTAGGAAGGACAGAGAGAAAATCATCCAGGGGGAGATGAAGTAATGCTGAGGAGATGGAAACATAGAGAAGCATTAGCATGGAGATGAGGAAATGTTTCTCATTCTCAAATTTGTACAAGCAGAACATCATTACTGAAAATAATTTTAGGGGGATGCACTTAATCTTGGGGATCTTGTAAAAGACAGAACTATGAAAATCTACAGGAAAGGAGGTCAAACAGCACACAGGGATAAAGCAATTAACAACGATGTAGTAACATAGGTCGACCCTGCTACTGCACATTCCTTCACCGCGCGCTGTGATGAGCATGGCTGCTGCACAGAAGTTTTATTTAATGCGTTCCCACATAAGATCCAGGGAGAAGGAGAATGGATACTTTCTGTGTGCATCTCTCTCTTTCCTGAGTTGAGAACCAACTGCATGAAAACTCACTAAAATCAGATAGAGAATATTAAAAAAGAAACCACGCCCCCAAAAACCAAGATGTTAACAATATAGCTAGAGTAGAGATGTATATTATAAACCCATGTCTGAGTATAGCCACTACTGAATTAAATTTTTGCCCATAACTGTCAGAGGACCTGGAAAACTGATCTGTTTTACTGACCAGTCAAGAAGAAAAATCTGTATTCTTTACTCAGGAAGAAAGGGAAACTGGTCCATAGCTGAGTAAGTTTTTCCCAGACTTGTCAATCAGGTGACTGCCAATCACAAAACGTGCCTACAGGGGCCTTTAGAGACCACAGTGTTTTCATTCAAGGAAACAAATACCTTCTTATCTGTGCAAACATGATAACCCAGACAAACTATATTTTACATAATAAAAGTTGAGATGGGTGACTAGGTATGGCTGAGCAAAACTGAAGGTACAGTAAGCAGGTTTGCTGATTTGGAAGTGTCCAGGGGTAAGATACCATAGTAACAGCTCACTGCTTATTTCCTCATTACGGGAAAGATGGAAAAGTAAAGCTGCAGTTCATTCAACATTGGATTAGTGAATATGCTATTAGATGGTAGATTATTCCATGTAATAATGTGTTATAAAGCATGAAAGTTATGGGATTGAGTGATCCAATGTATGATCACATTAAAAGTAAAGGACTACAGGGCCAGGAAGTATGGGGAAGAATTCATATCGCAAAGGTTGAAACTGCTGAACAGTTATCCTAGGTCAGTGATTATTACTTGAGGAATTATTTCATGAAGAAAAGACATTTATGACTTTGACTAAGTTCAATCTATAGGATACCACAATGGATGAAGGTTTTTCTAAGCTTTTAGGATAATTTAAATAGATAGTTGGTGTTTAATGCTCTGTGATTGCTAACAGTGAAAGGAGGAATGGAGAGAAAGAATTCCTGAAGGCAACAATGAACATAGTATGCAGTCTTGAAGACTAAACAGGAGGGGTAGAGGAAAAGGCAAAACTTCAAAAGCTTTTGGAAGGACCAGTTGGTGTCAGTGGGCTACAAGCCTGGAAAAGGCAGAGAAACAATGTTCTGTTCTGTCAAACTATTATGATTCTAAAGGTTGACATAGGGAAAAATGAAGTTGAAAAAGATGAAATAATCACATTTATGCTTTCAATGTATAGATTTGACTTAATAGAAGAGACCTCATGGAGAGAGTTTTGTTCCCACAAAAGCAATGTTGAGTGTACCTCCTCAATGAGGAGACAATTGTTTTGTTACAAGTAGACCTCAGGATAGATTGGGAAGAGCTGGACAATGAAAAGCGCCAAAAATAAAGGGCAAGTAGAAAGCTTTTACCAGTTGCAGCTGCAGGACACGGCAGGGGCATCAGAGCCAAGAGCAAGGGGCAAAAGGACTCAGGATGAAAGCCAAGGATTAATGCCAGAAAACAAATATATTGAGCCAGGATGCTAAAGCTGAGGATGGGTAATTAAAACAGGGCCCAGAGCTTGAGATATTAGATATAGAGTCAATGCAAAGTGATCAAAAGATCATTCAGGATGTGTATAGATTCCTTAATTTTGATGATTGGAGACAGACAGTAAGGTTTTATCCCACTCTCTTCTATAGCCCATTTCTTTAATGAAACATTCTTAAGAAAATTTAACCTAAGTGAAAACTGCTAAAAAGAAACTTCCACATGTCTAGATGGGCAGGACTTTTAAAAAAGCAGGTTCAATCTCTTGCCAACCCTCAAATGGCTCCCTTAATTAAGATATATACTTCCCTGCTCCCATATCCACTCCTCCTACATCCCACCTGTACCATTTCCCCAAGCTCTACCCATCCTCCCCTTCTCACTTCTCTCTCTCCATCTACTCTTACCCCCGTCCCAACCCACCCCCAAGCTCTCAATTTTTGCCTGGAAATCTTGTATGCTTCCAATATCCAGGAGGATAACTACATTTTTTTCCTTTGGGTTCACCTTCTTAATTAGCTTCTCTAGGATCACCAACTATAGGAGCAATGTCCTTTGTTTGTGGATAGAATCCACTAATGAGTGAATACATACCATATTCATCTTTTTGGGTCTGGGTTACCTCGCTCAGGATAGTGTTCTCTATTTCCATCCATTTGAATGCAAAATTCAAGATGTCATTTTTTTTTACTGCAGAGTAGTACTCTAATGCATATATATTCCATATTTTCTTTATCCATTCTTCCATTGAGGGGCATCTAGGTTGTTTCCAGGTTCTGGCTATTAGAAATAATGCTGCTATGAACATAGTTGAACAAATGCTTTTGTAGTATGATAGGGCATTTATTGGGTATATTCCCAAGAGTGGTGTTGCTGGATCTTGGGAGGGGTTTCTAGGTGTCCAAGGAGATGTCCCCAGCTTGTTCCTTGAGCAGCTGAGGAGAGGACGCCTGAACTGGCCCTATACTATAGCCACTCTGATGAATATCTTCCATATCACCATAGAACCTTCATCTGGCGATGGACGGAGATAGAGACAGAGACCCACATTGGAGCACTGGACTGAGCTCCCAAGGTCCAAATGAGGAGCAAAAGGACAAAGAACATGAGCAAGGAAGTCAGGACCGCGAGGGGTGCACCCACCCATTGAGATGGTGGGGTTGATCTAATGGGAACTCACCAAGGCCAGCTGGACTGGGACTGACGGAGCATGTGTTCAATCCGGACTCTCTGAATGTGGCTCACAATGAGGGCTGATGAGAAGCCAAGGACAATGGCACTGGGTTTTGATTCTC
>NW_026067966.1:3787044-3789899 GCF_014885135.2 Alexandromys fortis
TAATAATAATAATAATAATAATAATAATAATAATAATAAATGACACCAGCAAAAAAAATGCAGGTTCAAGATGATGAGGTGCAGCAGAGAATGCATCAGTTCTCTGTGGTTGCTGTAACAAAAAATCTTGAGTAAGCTAATATCAAACTATAGAGAGGCATTTGTTTTGGACATGAAGAGCCTGAGGTCAGGATGTGCACGGGCTTATGAGGGTCCTGAGGAAAAATCTGCTTTCTGTTTTTCTCTCAGCTTCTGGTAACAGCTGGCTGGCCTGAACCGTGCAGTTACTGCATCTGGTCTCTGTCTACAAAGCCTCTGCATGTTCTTTCCTTTTATGGAGGTACTAGTCATGCTGAATCACAGCCTAATCTACTTCAGAATGTTTTTACCCCAATTTAACCAAAAACGTCTGCAGATATCCCCATTTTAAAGCCAGAACCACTGGAGACACAGAGCTGAGTACTGGGGAACTAGATTTTAAATATGTAATTTAAAAGACACAATTTCATCAACAGCAGAGGGTTTGTTAGAGAACTATGCAGTTTGAAATCTTAGTGTAAGCCTACTTCTGGAAGAATTATCCTTAGGAAGATCTCTCAGGTGAATCGCAGGATTCAGTGAGGGGAAAGATAGTTAACTGTCATATATCATATATAAATGTAAGAGCACACACAGGCTTTTTTGCTTTTCTAAGTATATAAATATCTGCCCCTGTTTGCTTTGCATTCTTTTAGATATATACTTGAGAGTATCTGACTTTTCTTTACTTTATTTTCTTTTTGAGATAACAATATAGTTTCATTTCTCCCTTCCTCTTCTTCCCTCAAAACCGTCTCATATATGTCTCTTTGATCTCTTTAAAATTTATGACCTCTCTTTGATTAATTTTTCTTTGCATTCATAGATGTATAAGTATATACATTCGTATTTCTAATATAACACCCTCAGTCTGTATAATGCTATCTGTACAGGTGTTTTCAGGGCTGACCATTTGAGAGTGGACAACCAGTTGGTGTATTCTTCTCTGGCAAAGAAGATTTCTCCCACTGTTTAGCATTCCCTCCAGCCACAACTCCACTACCATTTCTTATATAGTGATCCTCAAATTCTGTGCCTAGACCAGGCACACAAATAGCCTGAAGCATCTATAACCCTGATCTTCTCATGGGAAATTTGTAGGATAAGCCCTCTGCCTCTGCTTACACAAATTTTCTGATTACGTCTAGATGGAGATTTTTGTTTAGGGCTTCTGTTTAGATACTTAAATTGTTATCTAAACTAATTAGTTTGCTTTGCTGAATTTTCTTTTCTCATCAAGGCAAAAGCTAAACTTTGGGACCAAGGAGAGACTGTCCCAAAGAGTCACTGTCTTTTCTCTGGTCTCTAGTTCATGGGCTCTAGTTCATTGACTCTCAAAATAAGGCATCTAATAAAATTGGCAACACAGTTCTTTGACTTATGTGAGATTCAGGAAAAAAATAAAAGGCTTACCTAGCTTTTCAATCTTCTGTGGGTGTTGCAATTTTACTAGAAAGATCCAGGAAGTTTTTGAAACTTAGTGGAACATTTAACACAATATTCAAGTCCTGACACAGATGTATTCTCTATTATCCTAATTGTCTAACTGGTTTTTATTAAATGATATTCATAAAAATGAAGAGTAGTGAAATTTAGTGTTTTAAACATATAAGACTTGACAAATTGCTTAAGCATACTGATTTCCCTAACAGACTGTGAAACTGATATTCTCAAGTGCACAGGATAATAATTTGGTATATATACCTCTTTCTGGGGTACCCTACTTATTGTGGTAGGCCTCCCAGTTCTCTGGATGCATGAAATTGAAAGCAAGGAAACTAGCCGGTTTTCCCCTCTATGGTTGGAACATCTGCTTTTGGTTTTCTATCCTGCTGTGGCTGTCTTTTCCCTTGGCTAAGCTTAGATGATCCCCAGGCTTATAAAAAGCTGCCAGTGGACAGAGAATTGAGCTACCCTGGAAGATCAAATGTTGTCCCCATGGGTCACACAGAGAATGACTACCACGCCTGATCCTATCCTCTCAGAGGTCGCTACTGCCTTTCTTCAGCTTAGAGATGGCAACCAGGCGAGTGTCTGAGTTACTGAGGCAGGGATTATGTAGTATCTAGAAACCCATAATAGCCACTCCTCAGAAAATTGTTTCAATAATGGAATAGAAACGTATTTGTAAACCTTTTAAAATTTCCTGAGTACAACCTTTAATTGAAAAGGTAGCAACATTGAGGCATGGTGGTGCACAACTCTAATCCCAGCTATTAAGTACATTAAATCCGTGTCATGTTGCTGCCTCCATCTCAAAACAGTCAGTTAAAGGAATATTTATCTCACAGAAATATAAAGTATTTTTGCTAGTAGATTCAACTTATTCAATTGAATAAGGGGGGGGGCATACAGTGGATGGACATGCTTGCCTGGATCAGACCCACAATAGAGGATTATGGCTAACAGAAAAATCCTTTATTCCGACATACTAATCTCTAGCAGCTGGCACTTGGTCCTGTCATTCTGGTGGCAAGTGTTCCTTCTCTTCTGGAAAGCAGCTCGCAATGTTTTTAACTACAGACTAATGTCTGCATGAGAGAGGAAGACAAGCTTCTTTCCACCAATACCATGAATATCATCAGGACCAAATGATCACAGTCACGAAAGGAGCATGCTATTATCATAATGTCTAGAGGTCAAGGAATTTGCTGAGATCTGGCAAAAGCAACAGCATCAAATTTAAACCTTCTATCTAACATATGAGCCTGTGGTTTTAGGTTTTATTTTCCTTGGAAGAAGGAATCTCTCCTTTCCTCTCCATTCCTCTCCTCTCC
>NW_026067966.1:3790053-3791993 GCF_014885135.2 Alexandromys fortis
CTCCCCCTCCCCCTCTCCCTCTCCCTCTCCATCCTATTTCTCTCTCATGGGGGTAGAATTGTAAATAATTTAAATTAATCAACATACACGAATTTTCACTTTAGGCCAATTTCTTTCTTAATTTTGTTTAACTTTCTGACATGTCCTTATTTTAATGATTGGTTTAATTTACAGCTAATTCTCATTTATCAGCATGTTGATGCTCTTTTGGATGAATATTAGTGTAAAATACTTAATCCCCAGATAACTTCCTTCTGTTAACTAATACGCTTTAGATATAATTCTTCAAGATCAGGTGTTGTACCTTCAAGAAGTGCAGGCTAATTTTAATATCAGTCTAAACAAGCTCTAATCAAGAAGATAAATATGCCTCAAAAATCATGCAAGGCATTCTAAATTCAAACAGAAATGATTCTTGGTTTACCCATAGCTCAGCTTTCCATTTATTTAAAACCTGGATACATTTATGAATATATACTTGTATATATTTCTGTGAGTCTGTATTTACTCCATAAAATGTACAATAAGTATATAAAATGGATGTGAGCATATAAAATGCAGTCAAACATAAAATATGTAACTCATTTTAATAAGTTTTAAATTCTATATAAATGGATCTGACTGAAAGAAAATTTCTTTTGCTAATCAGTTGTAATCAAGGAAGAAATCATTACTTAAGAAAATTAACAACCACTATTCAAAAGTCTCCAATTCAGGCACAGCTTTTGAATTTACAATCTGCTCTTTGTCACTACAGACATCAGGATGCATTTTTCCTTAAGCACAACACATGAACACATAAAGAGGCCTGACACTGTACACTTGAGACAAACACAAATCAGTTTCACTTAGATATCTTTAGTGCTTGCATTTCCCGGCATTGGAGGGTGTTGCCTTTAAATTCTGCTCGTCTTGAGGATGTATGTTTTATTCCTCCAAGGATTTTATTTCCACAAACATGTTTTCTTTGCATATTTCTATTTCATTTTGTAACAAAACGCTTCTATTGGAATATATAATATACATTCTCAAAATGCTAGAATCATAAGGATTTGAATGATGAGTTTAATGCCAAGTGGCTGGTAGATCATTACAGCAGCAGGGCCTTCTTTTTGCCCCTTCCAACTCCAAGACCCTCATGAAGTTACCATTATCCTGATTTTTAACAGTACCAATCAGTATCTTTTCTTTTGAATTTTACATAAATAAAATAATCAGTTTAATACTCTTTTATATTTTAATTTATGCTGTAAACCTCTTGTATGCAGAATAAGTAGTCCTTTCATGGTATCAAAATGAAATTGCCTTAGTCATTGTTTGATTTTATCATTGATGGACATTTGATGTTATTCAAGGTTTGTTGTAAACAATTCTATTTTGAATATTGTTTTGCCACCTTTTCTACTTCCTTGATCAAAGCTGATGTTTTCCATCTTAGTGACTTTCAGATGTGTTGGTGACTTTGTCTTAGCAACCCATCCTGTTTAACTGGCATTTCTCAGTGACCATGGATTCTGGGTGCCTTTTCCCATATCTATCAGTTTCTTGAACATCTTTACTTGTAAGTTCTGTTCAAATCTTCGATTACAAAATTATTTTATTTCTTAGAGACTCATGAGTGTTTTATATTTTTATATCCTAGCATTTATTTTTATCAGATATCTTCTTTAATTATGGTGTGTCTTCCATTTCTTAAAAGAATCAAAAATTTGTCTTTTTTTTTTTTTGGTAATATCCAACTTACCAATACTTTTTAGAACATGTTTTGGGGTATGTATAGTGAGCTCTTTCTACTTCAAAATTAGGATGATTTAAATATGCTTCTGTGACATTTAAATAAATTATTGATTTATTCTGGAGGCTGGTGGGGGAGTTCTTCATTGCTTACTGCTCTTTCAGATGACCTGAGTTTTTTTTTTTTTTTCTAGTGTCTATAAAAG
>NW_026067966.1:3792171-3795112 GCF_014885135.2 Alexandromys fortis
TCTCTCTCTCTCTCTCTCTCTCTCTCTCTCTCTCTCTCTCTCTCTCTCTCTCTCTCTCACTGTTTATTCTTTGCATCTTTTGGATATGGGGGCGCACCACCCAGTTTCCCAATAAATCACACACAGAGAGACTTATTACTACTTATAAATATCTGGACATAGCCTAGCTTGTTGCTAGATAGTGTTTTTTTTTTTAATTATCCTGCCTTTCTTTGCCTCTGGGCTTTTATCTTTCTCTATTTCTGTATACCTTTTATTTACTTCTTACTCTGTATCTGGCTGTGTGGCTTGGGCGCCGGCCCCCAGTGTCTTCCTTTTCTTGTTCTCTTGCTCCTTCCTTTCTCTCCTTCTAGATTTCTCCTTTTATATAATCTCTCTGCCTGCCAGCCTCACCTTTCCTTACTATTGACCATTCAAATCTTTATTAAACCATCAGACATTTTAGACAGGCAAAGAATCACAGCTTCACAAATGCAACATAAAAAATGCAACACATCTTTGCATCATTAAAACAAATGTTCCACAGAATAAATAAATGCAACACATCTTAAAAATAATATTTTACCTCTCTCTCTCTCTCTCACACACACACACACACATACACACAAACACACACACTGTCTCTTTATTTTCATACAACACAAACACACACATGCACACACACACAAATCTTCATAAAATAAAAATGTAACTTCATACTTAATTTTCAAGTGTATGATTTGTTTGGAATTAATTTCTATTTATTAAAAAACCTGAACTAAATGTATTCTTTTCCATATGGAAGTAAAATAGATTCTTTACCATTTTACAGATGTACTTTTTTCCTTATATTTGCATCTTAGTTTACATGACTTCAACAGAACACTGAACTAGGGTGTTTCATCAACAATAGAAACCTGTTTCTCACAATTTGAGAAGTGGGGAATCTGATATCAATGCCACCTCTATTCACTTGAGTCAAGGACTTTTCCTCAGCCTTCAGATGCCCTTTCTTGCTACATTCTCACATAGTAGAAAGAAAACAAAGTCATGTGCCCTCATTAAGTTTTATTTCAACTTATTTATTTGTTTTAGGTTTGATTATTGTGTTAGTAGTGGTTTTTGCTGCCGTGCTGCTGTTTTGTTTTTGATTTTGATTATATATCATGTGCTGACCTGTTTAGGCCTTCCAAACACTAGGTTTGTCAGTGTGAAACATCATGCCTGATTATTTGTGGTGGAATGGGGTTTATTTCTGTCAGAAGTCATATTTTCTTTCAAGGTTTAATTTTTATTCATGACAGTGTAATTTTGTTCATATGACTTGATAATTTCACATATACTCTAGTTTCAATACCATCAGGCTAGCCACTAACATTTCAAGGTGTCAACTATTTAATCCATTACAAATACAATGTCATTTTTATGGAAAATTAGTGACATGTACTTTGGTCTATGTTTTGCTGATGTGGGATTCCCGATTGTACGCTGTGAATACCATTAGTTAATTATTGACTGCTTTAAGTCTATAGCAGAGCCGGGCAGAAAGAGCTAGGCAGAGAAAATTAAACTGAATGCTGGAAGAAAGGAGGCAAAGTTTAGAGAAGCTATGGAGCTACTGCTGGAGACAGACATGCTGAAATTTTGCTGGTGGCCATGACCTCATGGTGATGCATGGATTAATACAAATGGGTCAAGTTAATAGTAAGAGTTAGCCAATAAGAAGCTAGAACTAATGGGCCAGGCAGTATTTTAAATAGTATAGTTTTATGTGATTATTTTCGTGTCTAAGCTGCTGGGTGGCTGTGGGAACAAGTGGTCTTCTTTTTCAACAAATTGGCACACCAACATGGTTGACTAAATTCATGTAAAACCTGAGATTTGTTGGAAAGGAATTTAGACACTAAAAAAAACAAGTTTAGCAGCATTTGTTTTCCCAAATGGGCTTTGCTTGCTGGTGGCATGCCACAGCTTCTTTAAGAGGGGTTTTCCTGATTCAGCAATAGCAGAAAAAAAGCAGTGGTTTTGAAATGTCAGGTTTCTGGGCCATGCTGTTGGAGTGACCTCTGACTCTTTCAGGGTTTTGTGAGCAGAGTGCTACGGCTCCTTAATGGCTCAAAATAGATCTGCTGTATACTTGGAACTGGTGCAGTGTGCACAGCTTGCAGAGGCAGTGAATGGACCTCCACCATTTGGACTCTGCAGAGCAAGTAGGAACTACCATATATACCATATATACCATATATATGCTGCAGCTTAAGTTTGTAAGAAGCGCTTAGCATTTTAAGGAGCCATACTGTAGGTCAGTAAAGAATTACAGATACACAATAGGACAGATTCAGGCATAAAAGACCTCTAAATGGGTACATGTTGGATAAATGTATGTAGGCTTGGGAGAAGAAAAAGAGTGGATAATTGTAAAAGAAGTAAAAAAAAAAAATAAAGTCTTTTAAGAGACAGAGTACAGTCATAGATCAAAAGGAGTAAAGAAAAGTAATTCATGTGAAGATGGAATGTACACAGAGAGTATGGATTATGTATATTGTGCTTTCTTTGAATTTTTTGACTGCAGAGAGACATTTGATTCTGGAGATTGCTAAGCTAAACCAACATATATTCTTTAAAATTTTGTCTTCAATGGGTAGGTTGATCCCAAATTTCCTGAGAAACCTCCACACTGCTTTCCAGAGTGGTTGCACAAGTCTGCATTCCCACCAGCAATGGATGAGGGTACCCCTTTCTTCACAACCTCTCCCGCAAAGGCTATCATTGGTATTTTTGATTTTCGCCATTCTGACAGGTGTAAGATGGTATCTTAAAGTTGTCTTGATTTGCATTTCCCTGATCGCTAAGGAAGTTGAGCATGACCTTAGGTGTCTTTTGGCCATTTGAACTTCTTCTGTTGAGAGATCTCTGTTCAACTCAGTGCCCCATTTTATAATTGGGTTGATTAGCCTTTTAC
>NW_026067966.1:3801346-3811053 GCF_014885135.2 Alexandromys fortis
GGGAGCCTAGGCAGTTTCGTGGACGCTCACCTTACTAGACCTGGATGGAGGTGGGTGGTCCTTGGACTTCCCACAGGGCAGAGAACCCTGATTGCTTTTTGGGCTGACGAGGGAGGGGGTTTGATTGGGGGAGGGGGAGGGAAAGGGGAGGCGGCGGTGGGGAAGAGACAGAAATCTTTAATAAATAAATTAATTAATTAAAAAAATTTTGTCTTCAAAATTTGGGTCTTAGGATATGTTGCTTTGGAAAAGAGATTCTTTTTTTGTTTCCATAGAGGATGAGAACCTGTGGATTGCTTCCAGACAAAGATGGTTTGATGGACCAAGACCCCCTGAAAGGTTGCCTTGAAAGTCCATCAAAATTTATTTCACTCAATAAAAAGCAAGAAGCAGTTTGGAGAAGAAATACACCCATATTCCCAAATATTCTTTATAAGTGTTTCTTTACATTTCAATGGGATATGCTATAGAGATTTGCATTGGTATAGATATCGATTTGTTGATAAAAATTTGGGTGTCAATTTTGTATATTTTTTGTATAATTTTGCTCTTTATTGAGATATTGTGTTTGTGCAACTCATTTAAAAAATTAAAAATAATTAAGAAATATAGGTTAATAGATAATCATCTATAATAGTCAAGCTTGTAGTCATGTTAGTCATATTTTCTAGATGTACAGAGATATATTTCAGAAATATAGGTCAATCCTTTTAAAGACTATGGAATTTGGCATTTAAAATGTTTTAATAACTTAGGACTTTTCATAACAATGAGATACATATGCTCCTGGCAGCACCAATTACTTCAAGAGGAAGTTGGGCAAAAAAGAGTCTCCTCATGGAGTTTGCTAACCATTTGGGCAAGAAACTGCTCTTTTGTGGACTGCTTGATGGTATGCTGTGTGAACTAGACATGCAGGACCCACAGATCAATGACTGTTGAACTTGTCTAAAGGTGAGACAATTCTTTGGGGTTCCTGCCTCATGAAAGAGTCTGACAGACATTCTGCAGGACACAGAAGAAAGTGACTGACAGTTCCACCAATATAGGTGGAACTGTCTTTCAAATTTACTGCTTCATGGAAAAGTCTGCTGGATACTATGGGCCTGTAGGCTGAAGATGGATGCCTCAACGGTACAGAAGAACTTTGGGTGACAGTGAGATGTCTCTGTCAATTCTAGAGTTTTAAAAGTTGCTTACAATGCACTTCCAGTTTACTTTCTGTAATATTATATCCTTCTGGAGTCTTTGATGGAGTTAAAGAATAGATATAGTTTTCCTTAGTAATGATAAAAGATAAAGTAGATATAAATATTGCAACTGTAATTCCTATTTGATACCTGTTTTTTTATATGGAATTAAATATGTTGTTATATATATATATTGTTATATGTAATTTTACTATGTTGAAGATAAAGCCTTCCTTTTCATTTAAACAGAAAAGGAAAGGTAATGTGGGATTTCCCTCTGTATGCTGTGAATACCATTGGTGTATCAAGAACTGTTTTGAGACTATAGCAGAGCAGAGCAGAAAGAGCTAGGTGGGGAAAACTAAACTGAATGCTGGGAGAAAGGGGGCAGAGTTTAGAGAAGCAATAGAACTGCCGCCAGAGACAGACGTGCTGAAACTTTACTGGTAGGCCACGACTTTGTGGTGATGCACAGATTAGTAGAAATGGGTTAAAATAATATCAAGAGTTAGCCCATAAGAAGCTAGAGCTAATGGGCCCAGCAGTGGTTTAAATAATATAGTTTCTGTGTGATTATTTTGGGATTAAGCTGCTGCATGGCAGGGAAATGAGTGGTCTTCTCTTTCAACATTTTGTAGTCTGTTTTATATAATTTTCCTATTTGTCCATTTGTGAACTACTATTCACAGTCATGGAACATATAAGGTTGATAACTTTTTGATGATATGACAACTTTAAGTATGAACTAGTTTATGTGTGTGTGTTTATGTGTTGTCTATGGGCTTGTGTAGTTTCCTGTCTGTATGTGTGGGGGTGCACAAGACCCCAGAACTTATGGAAAGGGAGAAGACTCACTTGCGTGTAGTTCTTCCCTTCCCTCCTCCTTGTCAGCAGTCATCTCTCTGGTTATGGACTGTAATCTTCTTATGATTTTCCTGCTGCTGCCTCCCTTTTCTTGTCTCAGTCAGTTGTGACTGTCACTGTCAACAGCTATGCATCCAGCTTTCCCATGTTGCGAGGGTAGTGCTTTATCATCACAACCACCTTCCTCTCTTAACTACTGCTTCCCACAGGGTCTTTCTTTGTAGCACTGGCTGTCTTGGAAGCTTCATTGTTGATCAGGTTGGTCTTGAACCCCCAGAGATCTTCTTTCCTCTGCTCTTGAGTGCTACAATTAAAGTCATACTATACCAGGCTAGCTTTGACTCTGCTTTATTACAAATTTCTGGATGACTCTTAGAATATACTTGACTTTCCATAAAAAAACCTTCTTTGATTTTTTTTAAATTGGTATTCTGCTGCACTTACAGCTCAGTTTCAAGAAAAAATTATAAACATGATACTGACTTCTTCCATTTTATATGTGGATGTCTACATATGTATGACTGCACAAATATGAATATATACATATCACATACACATATGTATGGCATAGTCCTACATATAGTTAAGATTTAAAAATTTCTACCAATACCATATTTTAATTTCTTGAATAGAAAATATCTACATTCTTTTATTATTTGTAAAATATTTTAATTTTAATGCTACTTTGTCATCTTATTTTAAGCCAAACTTCTTTTTGTT
The DNA here is from genome assembly GCF_014885135.2 of Alexandromys fortis. Taxonomy (NCBI): domain Eukaryota; kingdom Metazoa; phylum Chordata; class Mammalia; order Rodentia; family Cricetidae; genus Alexandromys; species Alexandromys fortis. The sequence goes on from NW_026067966.1 coordinate 3,804,121, forward strand.
ACAGATATACAAATTTATAATTGTTTTGCATGTTAATCTTATGGCCAGAAGGTTTTCTCAAAGGAGAAAAGTATTCAGAAATTTCCATCATAATTTTTAACTTTATGATAAATTTTAGAATGACTCAGCTCTTCAAACCTGACTACATTAAAAGAAAAACACATTACAAAACCAAAGTTTTCTGTGATTATTGAAATGCATTCCATTCAAATTTTCAACTTTGTCTTTTACTTTTAAAAAGTCAACTTTTATGACATCATCTTGGACTCTCCTGTTAAATACTTTAAATTCTGACTTTCACGTTCTTTCATTTCTGTCACCACTGTGTCTACAAACAACTCCATGCCTCTCTCACACTATGAAACTATACGATGTGGCCACTTTACTTAACGGCAGAGATTCCTAGGCAGATTCTCACATTTATATTTCTATCACCCTCAGTTTCCCGTGATACGCAGTCTGGGGTGGGCAGCTTGTTGGGCTGATTGTGGGTTGATAAGGTTTGTTAAATAAGAGCATGTCTGCTGCCTTTTTTTCTTTAACAGGGTGTGAGCTCTGAGACAATAGAAGGTCCTTTTGTGTCCATCAGCAGACTGGACCAGACTAGCCGAGCGTTCTCACCCATTTACTGGGCAGCTATGTTTTTCATACGTGAAACTTAAAACTTTGCCTTTTCTTATTTTGTTATATTTTCCCATCAGTCAGCAAGTGCCTTAAAGGGCATTTGCGTCTCTCCTATAAAAGGTGCAAATTCTGTGCTTGCCGTTTTAAGGTGTGAAACTGGAAAGCTGGAAATGTTATGGGTCATGTATTTATACTTAGAAAAGTGCAGCCAGGATAAGACAGCCACTTCTTCTGAAGAATGTTTTAAAAGATTCAAGTTGTTACTTCCGTAAACAACAAAATGGTGCTTTTTAACATTTATTTTATTGTTACTTTTGAGAAATTTAAACAAGAATACTGTGTGACTATATTTACAGCATTTCCACCCCATAGTCTTTCCTCAGCTCCTCACTCCTGACTCCTTCTCAATTTCATGACATCTTCAGTTAGTACTCTTACACACACACACACACACACACAAACACACACAAACACACATACATGCACATACAATAAACCTGATCAGTCCACGTTGTTCATGTGTAAGAGGTTGTTTAAAATGACAACTTGCTTATACCTATGAAGAAGTAACTTTCAGACCAGAAAAAAATATCTTACACTAAAATTCATCTTAAGAATAAAAGAAACACTGGTCTGAGCAACCTGAGATTAGCCCACGAGAGAGAGGAGCAAAGAAGTCAAGACCATGATCGTGAAACCTACAGAAACAGCTGACCTGAGCTAGAGAGAGCTCACTGACTCCAGACTTTACCATCCTACCTTTCAGCATACTGTGTTTTACCTTTTTGTTGTTGTTGTTTGCTTTAAGTATACAGAATTATTCAAGATAGATGGTACCTATTTTGTTGCCTAGTTTCTTGTCTTAAGATTATGTTCATAAGGCTTATTTAGATTATTATATATCATACACCATTTGTCTCTCATTGTCCTCTAATTCTTCAGTGGCTTAATAACTCACCCATTTTAAGGTTGAAAATAGCTGGTTAGTTTCTAGTTTTAGGCTGGTATGAATTGTGCTGCTCTGAATATTCTGTAGAGGTTTTGTTTTTTATTTTCGTGAAAGTATTGTAAAAGGTGGGTACTATGAGGTTGCTATTTTATATAGTTTAAGTATTCAGTTTAGAAAAGTGGTAGCAAAATAAAAAAGGAAAGAAAAGAAAACTAAGTCCTGAAATTACCCTCTGGATTTTCAGTAAGTCCAGCTGTGTATTGGTTAGCATATGTGTAAGTTTGTAGAATGCTGAAGGGCTAAAAACCCCAGTAGAGCACAAGCCTGCCCAGCTGAGGGCTCATTTGTCATGTTCCCCTTGCCAATGCTTCCGTCAGCCCATCTTTGATCCCGGGAGTCTAGCTCAGTGCTGGGGTGAAGGTGAGAGGATTTCTGTTGAAAGCAGTCCTGAATAATCTACTCTGCTGACTCATCCCTGGGCCCGGCTTTTCCTGAGTCAGAGTTTATAGGGAGAAGGTCACCTGGATAATAAAATCTCCTCAAATGCCTCCTGCCAAAGGCTGCTTAGTCACAATTACAGAGGAAGAAGTCGTGGGAGCAAGATCAGACATAGCCTTGGTCGAAATCTCCAGATGAAAAATAGTCATCTAACCTTAAGGAAAACAACAAAAGGTTCTGAAGTGCTCAGAAGATTGGTGTTCTGAGAGAAAAGAGCAACTTTTGCAACAGCCCTAAAGAATTACTCATTAAACAAGATGCCTGTATCATAATAAGGTAAAGCCATCCTCAATTATAAAATAAATGTAAAACTATATATATATACATATATATATACATATATATGTATATATGTTACCCGGGATATTACATTTACCATACACATGTCATTTAGACCACATGTGGAGAAGCAACTATTTATTAGCACCCAGAACAATTTGATGAAATTTGATCATGGGAGTGTAAAGAAGTAGTGTGTGCGCCTTGAGTGGGCGTCAGCTTTCTATGGCATCCCATGCTGCATATCTCTAGAGCATATATAGTGTGACTAATTTCCTAGGTCATTTTGACCTTTACTTCCCAGTGTATACAGTATTATTTTCCTGTACGGAAGTTCATGGTTTAATGGATAAGATGTCAGGGAATCTAAAAAATGAGACTAAGCAAGAATACCTCAGTTCTTGGGCTCCTGTTATAAATAATGCGCTCATTAAAATTCTGCTTTGGAAGAAAGGCAAGTCCATTAGTCTGGGAGCTAATTTTTACTGGCTCCTTAGATGTATGCATATTAAAAATTCAGCTTTTATAATTGCCAGTCATCAACCACCTAGTCAATGCTGTTCTTGGAGTTTTTAATTATTTACTTCATTTGCATAGACACTCCAATTTATGATCCACCATTTCGTTGTCAAGGGACAGTTTAGAAATTTTTCTTTTACATTTTTATTTATCCCTTTTGTACTCCCAGGAAAAAGCTCTGAGTCAGATTTTATACTCAGTGAGTCTTATTAGGAAATAAAAACTACAGCCACTTCCATGTCTACTATGTGGAAACCATGGTTACTGAGAGAATTTGAGCAAATCAGGGTTTTTATTAAAACAAGTTCAGGCTGTACCCATACCCAGTTAAAATATGCCTTCTCTGATTTCAGGATAATCTTTATGTTAAAAAAAATTCTACTAGTATAATATATAATGATGGTCATTTGCTTTGGGGAGTGGGTCATCCGGGTAGGTTAATGGCAACACAGCCTCCGATGTAATTAAATAACATCCTTTCATTATCAGCACTAGCACATGGTTTCCTCATCCTTTGTGAGAATTCTGTATTACTGTCTCTGTATTTAATAGCAGAGATTGGGTGGCTGCGATGTCCTAGGAATCAATGACTATCACGGGCATCATTTTTGTGATCTGTTCTGGGATACTAATACATGTTCTCATATACATTTTTTTTCTTACAAACCAAATATTCTATTATCACTTTCAGAAGAGGGGAACATGAGATTGAAGCCCTAATTTGAACTCTGTTTTCAAGGCACACATTCTGTGCTTTGGTTTGCCTTCCACTTTCCATGGAAACACTCTTTGTCTCAGCACTGAGTATATTCTGTATCTCTTTGTCTCATTCACAGGTCATGTGGGTGTTGAACTTAGTGGAGACAGTGTGACACAATGCAGTGACATTGATTTGGGACATTAGATAAAGCAAAGCTGCTCTATCAATCAAATCCTTGCTGTATAAACTCTGATGTCCTCAACACAAGCCATCTCACATCTAGACCATGATGCCATCTTTGTAACTTAAAAGTTTTTTTTTTCTCTGTTTTGTTGTTGTGCTTGTTTTCCAGAAAGGAAAAGACACGCACACCCACATGCATAAAAATCATTTTCACTGTGTTGACCTAAAGCTTGAGACTATTTTATAAAAAGCATTATAATATTTTAACTGAAACGCCCTTTATATGTTTACCTTCCATTTTCCACGTGGACAAGAGTTCTGAATATTCTGGCTGTAAGGTTCCAGATGACCTAATCCTACCCCAGTTCTAATCGAAGGTGTATTATAACATGTGACATCAACAATAAGGGTAATTATTAACACCTCCACTTCCATGGTGTGACACTAGGTGCTTGAAATGATGTACATATTTTCTTAAAAGACTGGCACATTGAGAAAGGCTATAACATTTCCCTCAAGGAAGAACTCAATTATTAAACAAAAGCATTGCTCCGTCTATCATCGGTGCTGTGCTACTGGATCTGGCAGCAATCAACACGATTGATTTGTCATTGCTGGTCTCAGTCCTCTCTCTCCCTCTGCACTACCTGGAGGCTTTCTTCATATACCATGCTGAAAAGTTAATGTCAATGAAGCCAGTCAAACCACCTGGTAAGTGGGGGAATTGATTCTCCAGCCTTCCTGCACCACACAGGTTCAGCACCATTGTAAGCAGTGCTCCTGGTGGGGAATCTGCCAATGCCCCCCAAGGAGTCTCGTGGCTAAAGGACAATAATGTAACAAAGGATGACAGTTGGGGAAATTACAAAATCACTCCTTCCAGTGCAGTACCTGAAAATCATTTTCCCCTAAAAACCTGACATCAAAGGATAACTTTGATTTATTTTCCTCTCTGCTCATCTATTTCCCATTTCCAATAAGACATCCATATAAATTCATGCAGTTATTAATACAAGTGTTATCATGTTATTTTCACAATATAGAAATTATGTGCATTTTCCTTTGCTGTCCTTATTCTATATATTCAAAAATATTTTATTTTAGGTTGAGGATGACATTTTTCAGTGAACAAAATATATTTATTGGAATATTTTACTATAAATATTGTTCTCACCTAGGGAGTGTAGGCAAGGAGTTTAAATATGCCATTATGTTTGTCCGTAAATAATTCCCTATCAATACTAAAAGAGTAATGGCTAGTATAATAAATACAGAGTGAAGGTGCAGGAAAGGCAGGCTGAATAACGTTAGATGGGAATTTCACTGTGAGCTGGCAGTGAAAAACAGAGTCCAGGAATAGTATCATGGGGGAGATGACATTTTCTCTGAGCTTTGATGTTTGAAGAAGGCTTTCACTGGCAAAATGCCACACTATTTCAGAAACAAAAATTTGGCATGAGAGTGGTTGGTGGTTTCATCGTCAAAAGTTATCGTTCAACAGATAGGTGGGTGAGATTCCTGGGGACCACGGGAAGGTTAACCAGGAAAGGCGGCTGAGGCAAGCCTCTTTAATCTTACAAAAACTAAAGAAGGAATGCAAAGATGTGTTGGTGTCGGAATGAACAGGTTTTACTAACATGAGTGGTGAGGAGGGGAGGAAGTTCATCTGCTGACAATAAGAAGGTAAACGTACAACACAGGTAGAATCATCTAAAGGTGGCGTCATGCACTCTGGCTAGATGTGGGTCTGTCTAGAGAGGTGATCATCTGCCCTGGTATTCAGGTGAAAGAGGACGTACATTTAGGAACCAGCAAGTCACACAAAGCCCTTTTCCCTCAGGACCTATAAGGAATCCAATGTGACATACGATATTTTGAATGTGGCTGACAGGGTTCAGGGGAAGAACAGCCAAGAAGAAGTAGGGACATCATAGGATTGTCTGACCTGGCCAGAGTGATATTTAAAAAGCTAAGCAAGGTCTGCTAATTTAACAGAGAGAAATGGGGCACTCATTATATTGGGCTTTTAGAGAGGGTCATATTTTAAATAGGCCCTGGCATATTTCAAGATCAACAAAATTAACAAGGAAAATAAATATCTCTGAAGTTTTACAAACTCTGATGTTTCCCCTCTCCCTTATAGAGAGTAAGCATTCCAAGGCACATCCTGGCACATTCCATATTTCTTTTCATTGTTTTATATGCAAGATAAGTGAGCTTTAACCTCCTTCTTTTAACTACTAAATCCTTAAATACCTGTAGCCCTCTGTGCCGTTTGCTTATGTATTTTCTCATTTGGAAGGCTTTTTTTTAGTTTCATTTGGGAGAACCAGAACATTACAAAGAATAAAACCTTTCTTTATTCAATTAATTAAAAATTATTTATTGTGTCCCTCCAATGTCTCAGTTACTGTTCTGAATGAAGATAGAATACTTTGACAGAGATTCCTGTAACTAAAAAAAGGTTATGGCTAAAAAAAAATATTAAAATAAGGACAATTTTTAAAGATAATCATATCATACTTTTTAATTTCACTAGAGGCAGTATGCTTGTGACATTGTGTTTAACACAGTCTGATAATATAACAGAACATAATATGTATGTGCTGATTCTGGAGATGAGCTCAAATGTTTGCTTTGTAAAAATGGAGATAAGTTACAATCAGCTTAATGAATTTATTATAAACACAATAAATAAAATATTTAACGTCTTATCATAGAGACAACAGTGGGCATTATCATCTTTCTGTTTTCAAAATAAAAAATATAATTAAAATATCTCAATCTTACAAAGTGATAGAATAAAAATACTAAATAATCACTCTTTCATCTGGGGTAATATTTTCATTATAATTCAGTGCAAACAACTATTATTTGAATAAAACCAAATCAGTGATGTGGGAGTGTCATATATCAATATGTTGATTTCATTGGTTAAGTAATAAACACACTGCTTGGCCTCATAGGTTAAAGCATTGGTGGGAGGAGTAAACAGAATAGAATTCTGGGCGGAAGAGGAAGTGAGGTCAGACTCTGCTCTGCTCCGAGAGAGACCCAACAGCTCTGCTCTCTGGAGCAGAGACACCAGGATGGACGGAGGCTAGACTCTTCCCGGTAAGCGCACCTTGGGGTGCTTACACACATCATTAGAAATGGGCTAGTCCAGGTGCGAGAATTAGCC
>NW_026067966.1:3813143-3814113 GCF_014885135.2 Alexandromys fortis
TTTTTTGTTTAAACAGAAAAAGGGGAAGTGATGTGGGAGTGTCATATATCAAAATGTTGATTTCATTGGTTAAGTAATAAACACACTGCTTGGCCTCATAGGTTAAAGCATTGGTGGGAGGAGTAAACAGAATAGAATTCTGGGCAGAAGAGGAAGTGAGGTCAGACTCTGCTCTGCTCCGAGAGAGACCCAACAGCTCTGCTCTCTGGAGCAGAGACACCAGGATGGACGGAGGCTAGACTCTTCCCGGTAAGCGCACCTTGGGGTGCTTACACACATCATTAGAAATGGGCTAGTCCAGGTGTGAGAATTAGCCTGTAAGGGTTAGAGTTCATGGGCCAAGCAGTTCTTAAATGAATACAGTTTGTGTGTTGTTTTTTCAGGCATAAGCTAGCCAAGCGACCGGGGTGTTGGGGACGCAGCCCCGCCACCGTTCCTGTTACAACAAATCAGTATCTAAACAACTTCAGTGAATTTACAGTCTTCTCTAGTAGCAGTTTCAGGCTAGAAAACTGTCATGATGCCTATTAAAACTAATCCAGGTCACTGTATCAACCAGTAAACTGAAATCTGTTCATTTATTTAGAACTGATTTCTGTGATACAGTTTGTAAGTCAGTTTGCAATATCATTGCAATGACTATAAACTTAGAAACAACTTATCAAATTAACTCTAATGATAAAATGAGGACATTAATATGGTTTTACATACCCATTAACAAAGATATCAGAATAATGCATACATGATGTACACATATTAGAATATTTCTCATAAGCAATGTTAACCTCTAAGAAATGGATTTTAGCACTGCAAATGATTTAATATTTAGAACATGACAAAATTAGTGCTCATATCGTATATCACTGCCAGGCTACACACCCACTTGTACTACCTTAGTATAAAATATCATGCTTATTATTTTAGTAAGTCAAATAATTCATAAGGATATGCAAGGTTATAAAAGTACTCT
>NW_026067966.1:3816016-3821829 GCF_014885135.2 Alexandromys fortis
AAAAAAATTAAATCTGGTAAGAAGGACAGAAAGTGCCAGGGTTCAGTGAGGTAGTTATTCACAGACTAACTGAAATAGTGCGGCTTGGGAATCAGAAGTGAGAAGGAAACTACACACAAACTATGGGAAGCAGATCTACAGGAAGTAAACAAATGGCATCAAGACTGTGCTGCGGTTTAAATGTCATCAGACATATGCTATGAAATTTAATTAGCAACGAGGGAGAGCTAAGAGATAGAGCCTTGACAGAGTGATTAAGCCACAGTTATATTATCAAACCTTAAAGGAATTTGATGACTCATACTGGTTGTCAACCTGACTCATCTTTATTTAACTAAAGACCACGCTGTTGGTCACACCTTTGAGAGATTTCCTTAGTCAGATGATTTGAGACAGGGAGAGCCACCACAAGGATGACACACCTTCTCATAGTAGTCTATAAAAAGGATGTGGAAGAAGAAAATTTTGCTTCTTGCCTGCTTGCCTTCAGTCTCAGTGGCAAGCTCCTCTGTCCTGTCCCGAGGCATTCCTCCACAAACATTGGAAGCACCTTCTTCAGGATTCCAGGAGGGAATGAAGATCAGCAGCTCTCCAGGAACCCTCCAGGACTCCAGCTGCAGACCGGCACTGCTGTGAAGTCCAGTCTCACGGACTGAACTCTTACCACATTCTCGACCTTTCCATCTGGAGACAGTCGTTTTGGGGCTACACAGTACAACGACTGTAAGCCATATATATTAAATTGACTTACAGTCTAGGTAATATATTTCATTCTATTAGTTGTGTTTCTTCAGAGAATTTTCCCCTTCCCTGTCTACCACATGAGTTTTCTAAGCTCTTCTCTTGTGAGAATGCAATAACATAAAACAGTTTGGAAGCAGAAAAGACAGTTTTCCCCAGATCCCAATCCTCTCAGCATCTCTATCTGGGACTTCCCAATCCCCAGAAACATGAGAAATAGACTCACATGGATTCCATATCACCAGAGTGTAGACACCTGATGAGGTGAAGTGTAGTTCTCATCCTCGGTATCTGGATGCAGCGTTTCCCTGGCTTTGTCTTCCATTCCCCCCCCTTTTTTTACCTTCTGCTTGATCTAATCGTCTAGTGAACATTTCCATTGCATGTCATGACTGTGTATCCACCACTTCAGTTTGCTTGTCTTTCACCTCTCGCCTTCCTTTTTGAATTTATTATCCATGTTGCTGCTTTCATATCTGTGTTGCTCACTTTCTTTCCCAAAACCCAAATTTCTTTGATTTATCCGCCTGCTTGTTTCTGTCTTCTCTCTATAAACTGTGATCATATTTACAAGTAGAATTTCAAACTCTTTGAAGACAACTCAACCACTTCAGCATCTTTGGCTTTGGCAATTAAGGAGTTAGTTATGTTACCTCCCTTTCCATGTGTCTTTTATTTTAATTTTGTGATTTGCGCATCTGTTGAGAAGTGAGTCTTCTGGTTCTCTTTGAAGATTATCTTGTGAACAGCCTTCCTTTGAGTGCTCGATATGCAGTAGTACTGATAGAGAGGCAAAACAAACCCCTGCAACAGCACCACCACCAACCAAACAGGATGTCTGAGTCATTAAAATCAATTAAAGAGAGTTAATGTACTTACTGATGATCAAAGATTAGGTAAAAGCATAAATAAGAAAAGCATAACAAAAAGTCTAGCTGAACATAAAATTAATAAACAGGTAAAAGAAAAGAAGGGAGCAGGGAAGATGAAAAATGAGAGCAAAGTTAAATGAAACAGGAAAAATAAAAAATGGAAATTAATGTTTTAGGAAGAGAAAACATCAAGAGTTAAAAGCTCAATTACACAATAATATAAAAAAAGCATAAACAAAATTACACAATTTTAAGAATAATTGATAATTGTAACATGCAATTGCATTGAATTCTATTTTCTTTTTTTTTTTCAAGACAGTTTTTTTTTTTTTTTTCCTGTAGCCCTGATTATCCTGGAACTCACTCTTTAGACCAGGCTGGCCTGAACTCAGAGATTCACCTTCCTCTGCCTCCCAAGTGCTGGGATTAAATGAGTGTGCCTCCATTGCTATTTTTAAATTCTATTTTCAAAATGCATTTCATTGTATTTGTTTTGTACGTTTGCAGGAATTCTTTAGACAATAAACATTATTTTCTTACTTTTAAAATAATGATTCATTGGGAGATTGTGCCTTAACCAAGAGTCCTTCTGCCTCTTATTTCTCTGTTGTATATGAGAACATAAAATACAGAGTTTTGGAAACCCTGATCATACACGGAGAGCAAATATAGTACTTGTATTGTGGGAAAGAGACAAATATACTTCCCTATGAGGAATCGCTTGAAATAAGTCCACAAAGCCTTCTGTTGAATTAAAATATTGGCACTGGAGGGTCTTCTCAAGACTGCTTGATCTTGGTCAGGCTCTTCAGCTTGGAGGAAACCTTGTTACTTTGCATATGTCTGCATTCATGGGCTTTACCCATGATTCCTAGCACTGATTGCACATCCCTGTTGTCTGTCACATGCTCCAAGAAAGAATAGAACAATTGACGGATAATGCAATCTGACCCCAAGTGCAAAAGGGATTATACCTGCCATTTTATTCTATCATACCCAATGGAAAATTTATGTCTCTAATCTTCCTATGCATGTAGAATCCAAAAGCATATAAAAGAAACAATAAAATTCAACATATAAAAATATTTTAATGGTATTCATATACCTAGGTGATTTGGGATTCCCCTCTATGTGCTGTGATTACCATTAATGAATAAAGAAACTGCTTTGGACCTATAGCAGGGCAGAACATAGCTAGGTGGGGAAAACTAAGCTGAACGCTGGGAGGAAGAAGGGCAGAGTCAGAGAGAAGCCATGGCACCACCGGAGACAGACACCGGTCAGAACTCTAGCAGGTAAGCCACAGCCACATGGTGATACACAGATAAATAGAAATGGCTTAAATTAATATGTAAGAGTCATTCAGTAAGAAGCTAGAGCTAATGGGCCAAGCGGTGATTTAAATAATACAGTTTATGTGTGATTATTTCAGGGTTAAGCAGCCAAGAACCAACAAGCAGCCTACTGCTACACCTAGGTTTGGATCAGTGGACCAAAATCTTGTAGATATGTGGAAGTTTTCAATGTAATCCACTAAACAAAGAAAGAATCAATATAAAATAAAGAAAGACCACGAAAATAATATGGTCTAGAAAAAAATCAAATCACGATGACTAAAATGCAAAATACAATAGTTACTATGTATAAAAAGAAAGGGCCAGCTATGTGTCATATCTGGACTTGTAAAGAGAAGATCAAGAAGAAATAATTTACCACATTGAGGGGAAAATAAAAGTATAAGAGTTCTATGTGAGCTGATAAGGGTGGGAAGCAATCAATAATAGCCTTATTCAGCTGTGGTGCCTCCAAACTCTAGCAATGATCAGCATGGCAAGATATCCCTAAAGGTGTAATAATTACCCCCAGACCTTGGTGGTAACCAACAGCTGTTTACTTGGACTTAGTAAGCCTGGTACTAGCCAACTAACCTACTACCTGGGTCTAGTAGTGTCATGGATCTTAAAGAAAGCCTTTTACCACCACTTTACTAGACAAACATCATTATAAACACATTTATAAAACACATCCAATAACTACAGAAAGATAAGTGTAGCTCTTACCCTTCACCAAAGAAGTTTATCTTTATAACCAACAGGGACTAATACAGAAAACCACAACTGGCCATAATGCAGAGTTCAGTGGATAATGGAGAGCCCAGCACCAACAGATTCATCTGAAACACAAATTCCTGCATCTATAGCACAGGGAACTTCATTGAAAAGAAGGTGGAAAGACTCTAAGAACCAGAGGACTAGGATACCTCTAGTGAGATTGTGCCTCCTAGAAATGGGTGTAGAAGGGAACCTATACCCATCATACATCAAAAAATATGGATGCCTAATCAAGACCCAAAGATCAGAGATTTTACTGGTTCCCACCTTTAGGCTAAGAGCTATAGGCAACCAATGAACTCAGAGAAATCAATATTTAACTTCTCTGATGGTCAAGCCTCCTAATTTATCATCTGGTCATGCCTGAAATTATATACACACAATCCATACTAAACAGACTCAACAGGTTGTATTTACATGTCTATTATATAAATATGTACTAGTGATAATAAAAAGATATCACTTTGAGACTGGGGGCATAGAGGGTTAAAGGGAAGAGATACGAAAATGTTTGGGGGGAGGTAAAGGAAAGAGGGAAGTAGTGTAATTTTGTCTTAATTTTAGAATTTCAATGAATAGTAAAAATAAAAACATATCCTGCCTCAGATTTCATGAGTGCTATCATGAACAGGTAGAATGAGATTCATAAACTGTGGGGGAAGAGGTCTATGATTCCAAATCCTATAACAAGTAAAAACCTCTTTGAAAGCAGCATCTTTCTGAGATTCTCTTGCCTTAGATTTTACTATTCTTTGTACATATTCAATCTTTTGTGTCTTAAAGATTTCTGGAAATCTATTATCTCTATGTCCTTATTTACCATGTGAATATTTCCAAGAAAAATTTTATGTGTGTGGGCTTGCATGCATGCATGCATTTGTGTGTGTTATTGTTTTGAGGCTTACTATGTCCAAACCTCAGACTCACCCTCTTTCTGCCTGTCTTTTATGTGGTGGGATTATCAACAGAGGCTACTGTGCTGTATTTAGCATTCATGAATAATATTGCCCCTCTCACTATCCCTCTATTTCTGCTACGTACTGCCTAAATATCAAGGTTTTTTTTGTTTGTTTGTTTTGTTTTTACCCAAGCATACATTATGCAGGTAGGATTATTTCCATTCTATGCATAAGTGTGTTCTGCCACATCCTCTCTGTTCTTAGAAGGCAGATTGCACATATATAGTAAAGGGGGTGTAGGGGTCAAAGCTACTGTCTGTGCTTGCTATTTACACTTCACTTAATAGCTGAAAATTACTAGACGTGAGTATAGTAATTATCTCAACACCAACCAAGGATCATATCATTGAACTGATTATTATAAATTGCTGTTGACAGAATCCACTCCAGCTAAACAAAATAATACTGCTTCACTATATGCTGGAATTTTCCAATTTATTGAATTTTTATCTCTTAAAACATGTCTTTCATGAATGACTAGGTAACAGCTCTTTGCAAGTTCTTATCTAATATTTGTAGAATTCTGTGTTGAAAAAAGTCAGCCCTTGCTATAACTTAAGGATGTATGTCTGTAAACATCTCATTTTTATTTTTTGAAAACAATTGTCAGTGAGCAACCTACATCTTAATTTTGTCAATTATGTGCTTCTCTGTTATACTGATGTTTATCTAAATCACTTAAATCTCTATCGTTTACTTGTTAGACACATTTAGTACCAAGAGATATCCTGGTATAACCCCATAGATTAAGTTAATTAAGAAGTCATGGAAGGGGAAAAGTAATTATTTTCCATAGGTATTTGTTTAACATTTGGAAAGTTAAAGTTAAGAAAGTAGACAAAACACTTGACAACAAAAGATATTTTTCTGAAATCACTATTGTTTCTTTATATGATGAGAAGTGCCTAGTTAATTAAAAATATTAATCCATGAGGAACACGGCATTGGCTAGATGCTGGATAGACATTAGAGCCCTGTTTGAGCAGTACAGCTATTTTATTAGATTTAGAAGTTTTACAGTTCACCTAAACTATGCTTCAAAATAGAATTAATCAATATGGAAATGGAAATCCTCAGAGGATCTCTGATAGTGTAGGATTTGAGAACAGAAATTTGTTGTTTTGGCACTT
>NW_026067966.1:3821931-3902549 GCF_014885135.2 Alexandromys fortis
ATTTCTTAGCTGAAAAATAAATTTAATTTAATGGGGCAATTGTAAGTCTGCAACTGCATGCTCCTGTGATTCGGTGGATGAGGAGCTAATCCTGCCAAGTGTACCCTTAACTGCTCCGTTGCGTACCTGTGCTGGACTGCACATCAACTCTGTTCATACAAAGGACGCCCACTGACATTGTCAGAGCTAAGGAATTACTATACAGAGAAGTTATTAATTTCAGAAAATCTTGAGTAGGACAAATAATCTTTGGTTTTCCCTTTAGCAAGCTAATTGTCACATATTTATATTAAATTCTTCATGATAATAAGCATTGTAATTAGAGCTGTAAAATTGCTCCCATTAACGTCATTTAATAATCTTAAATTGGTGCAAACAGAAAATCTCTTTGAACTGAGATGGTATTACATGGCTCTTTGAGATGCATATTTTCTGAAAAGAGGTCTGTTTCCTTCTATTCTTTTTTTCAAAGCTGAGTAGGCTTAGCAAAACGTCACGGAAATAGCTCAGCTTTCATTTTCGGGTATAGTTAATAGGGTGGTACACATCTTTATATTGGTTCTCATTTGAGCTTAAATTATGCTGAGATTGGCAACAAAACCACTGTACTCACTCATTTCTCTGTTCTGATCCCCTATGCTCTATAACACATTTGTATGATGCAAAAACAATTGTATTCCTAAGTTTCTGCATCTTCTTAGGAAGTGATAAAGGTTTTAGAACAAAAGAGAACTTACTACCATTTCACTACTAACATCTGGATGGCACCTAGCATATTAAATGAAGTTAATAAAACCTAAACTTTAAAAATGGACCTTCAGAAAATCCCTTTAAACTTCAAATAGGTTTTCTGTGCAGAACCATGGAGAGAACAGAAGAGAGTCTGGGATTGCCATGGAGATGTGACCATTGCTGCTGCTGAGTCTGGACAAGTGTCTTCTTGGAGTTTCCATGTCCGCAGTTCACTGTCCACAGTCACCCCCTAGATATCTCTGCACTCTGACTGCAAAGAACTTGTGTGCAGCACTCAGGGTCAAGGCGACTTCAGTCACTCAGTCTGTTTGAATTTTCCGGCATGGGAAAAGGTGTTCTCACTCTGCATTTCTTCCCAAACACGGAGTTAATTTAGAAGTAGCCGTACATGACAAATCTACACAGTCATAGTCCTGCTGCCAAACCCTGGCACAGTAAGCACTGGCCACACACAAGTACATTTCATGTTTAACGCATCTTGATTTTTGAGTAGCATTAATTAACGTAATTTTTAGTTAGCTCTCAACTGTAACTATGTATTTTTCATTTTCCTTTGTTGTGATATACTTATGATTTAAATATGAAATCAAAAGTTCTCCAAATTATAAGACAAAGAAACTAAATTTGACATCCTGGTTCAAGAAGAATGACTATCATCTGCATTTTAAACAATGTCCTCACCTTTTAGGTTCTCTTTTTCAGGTTTTATATCACTGCTATTATAGGATGCAAAATGCCAAACTTCAAAGACTGTATGAGGAGTAGAGAGGCTAGCTTTTGATCCCAAGTAACCTGTGCGCATCATTGCCCTGAACACTTTAGTTGTGGCTGCTGCAGGAAAGTCAGAGCTTTTTTGGTGATGAGTCATCTGGAAGGACACTTTTTGCTTCCCTAGGATAGGAGGGCTCCTTTTTCCGTAATTGTCTGCCACAATCTGAATTTAATGGAAAAAGAAAAAAGTGCTGTGGTTGCAAAACATATAAGACTTTTAGATGGAGCATTTGGCGTAAGGAAGTTTACTTAATAATCCAAATATACTAGTCACCAAACTACATTCAGTTTATTTCAAGAAACACTATGGATGGTACCAGGTGGGAAATTTTGCTCAAGTCTGTATATTTAATAAACTTTTAAAATTGACGATATCTCTTCATATAAAAAGTCATTCTACCAATAAATAATGCGAGGTAAATGAAAGTCATTGTTTGAAATTGGCATGAATAGAATTAAAGTCAGATGCTTGGAAATAATATCCAAGTGTGCCCCACTCAGTATTGAGCAATATGCCCATATAAAAATCATATGGGAAAGAAAGAATCTGTTAATCATAATATGATAAACAGAGAGATATTAAAATTAAGCCTGCCTGTTGGCCAAAATATATCAAGCCCATCTAATACTATAGGTAAAAACCCCGTATTCTGCAACTTTTTGCAGGTTGACATCTGATTACCAGGGAAAGTGAAAGTTATGAACATCAGCCCTCAGGCCTGATCCGCTGCGGGGAGGTTTGTCATCATCAGACTCCGGTAGGCAGATGCCCAGGGCTGTGTCAGGCATCTCGCTGACTCTGTTGAAACTGCATCTCTCCGAACTCTCTCATCAAGGTCATCTGCTACAGGTGCAGGAAAGGTTGTGTCCTAAGCCTTTACAGTCCTCTAAGAGAAATTGGAAAGGGCCTAATTATGATGCTTCTGCATATAGACTACCTAATTAGAAAAATAAAAATGAAATTCAACACCCCAACGGGAGTGAAAGATGCTTAAGTGAAAGAAATGGGAGAAAAATAGCAAATAAGACAGTAAATGAGTTTCTTACAGCCTTCCTCTTTAAACTCTATCATCACACTCCCTAAATTTGGCAGTCTTGTTTATTGAGCCTTCAGAAAGAGTCCTCATATTTGCATGGGGGAGGAAATGCTTTCCTGGGAATTTTCTCTGTCTATTTACTTCTACACTTATTCTGATGAATACCTTTTATTCTTTATACCTTATTAATTTACTAAAAATCTTTAAGGGGAAAGAAATGAGCTAGTGAGAGTATATAAAACACATAGAACTGCACAATTAGAATGCATATGGTCCTTAGCTCTCGAAAAAGCAAGTTCTTGGGGGACGCCATATGAGATATCATATTAACATGTTAGAGGGATTCTCTGGAGTAAATGAAGGAGTACCAAACAGTTGTGTTGTCAGTGTCAAAGTGAAGACACTGCAGTGTGTTGTATGTTTAAAAGAGCCGTCATGACTGGTCTTCATGGCAATGAGCATCCTGGTCACTTGGTCACACATTTGCAGTACTAGTTCAGAATAAAAAGCAACAAGGTCTCACCAGTGACTGTCAGGGTTTGTGCCATCACCTATAATATCTTTTTGCAGTTGAATTCTTACATCAAAGCCTATATGGCCTATATGGCTTTTGGATGGGATAAAATACAGCTCAATAACAAGTCAGAAGAAACAGGCTGCTGATGAAGAGGAGGTTAGAGGGGATGGAAGAAAGAAAACAAAAGATACACAACATAAGTTTTCAGGCTCTAAGTGAGTGGAGAATGTTTCCTGGTGTTTATTGTTTCCTGTAGATATAAACATGCTTCTTAAGTGATTTTTTTTTACTGAAAAGTGAAGTTAATATGTACTAAATAAAAATGAAAACCTCATATATACTTTTTTTGTTTTGTGTGTGTGTTTGTATGTGTGTGCAAATGTACATGTGGGAGATATGTGATCATCTGTGTCGAGCTGGAGAACATCAAAACACTGTCCATCTTTTCTGGAGACAGAATTTCTCCCTGGCCTGGAATTCTCCAATTAGTTTAGACGAAGACTACCCAGCATATCCCAGGAGTTTGCCTGTCACTCCCTCCCTGTGCTAGGATTACAAGTATCTGTTACCATGTTTGAGTTTCTCTCTTTGTGTTTTGGGGTCACCCTCAGGCCTTAATGCTTGCCAAGTACTGACTGAGCTGCATCAAAGCCCAAATATAGCCAATGAGTTATTGTTGTCTTTAACCTTCGCTTTTCTTGTGAGGACAGAAGACAGATTGGGTTAGGTCCATCCATCAGACCTCAATCAACCTTAAGTACTTCTTAAATTCCATATAAGTAAATGTAATTGCATTTTGGGGTTTTGAATGTGATATATAAATTTTTCAATGACACAATCCAAACCGTTGCAACCTCCTTCCCATTCTCCTGCTTAACTCTACAGTTCATCACTAGACCATTTGGCCCAAACATTGCCATCTCATTTGGATCCTGACAATCCTTTTATCCCACAGATTGACAAGCACCATCAGATGTTCACAGGTTGTAATTTTGATTTGTAATGAGAATGAGGTGAACTATGTCAGAATGTCAACACTGTTAAATACACACATATTTGAAGGCGTAAGTCACGAACAATGCCACACCAGTTTGGAATTATGATTAATAGAGTGGTATTTATTTAAAGAGGAAAAAACTTACAGATCACTGTCCCAGACAACAGCCCTCTGCACAACCAGAAAGGGAATCTAGTTATCAAAGGAGCAGGAAGTGAAGAGAGCGAGGAGAGGAAATAGCCGTTTTTTTAAAGGGAGAGAAACCACGCCCCAATGGGCTGGTATCTCAGCAGCTATTGGTTGGAGGGGCGGAAGGACCTCCCGCAACACATATTAGAATATATAGCTTGCTTTCTTATTTATATTGGATTTAACACAAGGCCAAGTTCTATTCTTTAATTTCCACAAATAACATTAGTTACTTTAGCAATAAGATTATTTAAAATATTCAAGTAAGAATGGGAAGATCTGGGTGTGTTAACCCGATCTCTGGTCCGAGTACTTGGTAAATACATAGAGAAAGAGGTGAGATTCCGTATGTATTTGAATTCCAGGCCAGGCTGCTGGTTTCCATCCCCCATCCCTAGGGAGAAAGAAAGAAAGAAAGAAAGAAAGAAAGAAAGAAAGAAAGAAAGAAAGAAAGAAAGAAAGAAAGAAAGAAAGAAATTTATCTATTGGTGTCAACACAATCAATAGTTTTTAATTTATGCTTAGATGACCACATTAGCACAACATATCTAGGATAATTTTTAAAACCCAGTTTTCGATCATTTTTAGTGTAAAATGAATTAGGATTTATTGAGCTGGGGCCCAGGGCTAGATATCTAAACAAGCCATATTAGGTCATTGTTAAGCAAATCAGACTGGAGAATATTCATGTCAGAGTCTCTTATTCTCTGGACTTAGTGACAGATTGTTCAGTCTTGTCTCTCAGAAAGCCACAGCTCACCTGGCTCTTCTTCTCGCCTTCCCAGATCCTGGAGCACACATCTGACTCTAGAGAGAGACTGTGCTACAAACATTTAAAGTAAAATTTTTACTAATAGAAATAAAAAATACTTCAATGCTACAAATTATGAAAGTATATGATATAATAAATGAAAAATAAGAATGGTCTCCTTGCTCAAGACTTTCTTCACAAACACTTCTGGCTGAAATGTGTGCAAATGGAATCTAACTTTTCTATATTCTTTCCCATAAAATATATTCTTTCTTAACATAAAACATGCATTACTTTTACATTTTTTCCAAATGATGTTTCTATAAAATGCATGTTAGCAAAGTATGGTTCTTGAAAGTTATTTTTCCACTTTTGCCATGTAATTTGAGAAATGTTATATAACTTCTATCAAAACAAAGTCCACCTGGGTCCTGTCCTGCCATCCCAGGATTCTGCCTTTAGGAGTCCCCAGGGCTGCCTCTAGCCTTTTTGTAATAAACTCACAATGACTGTGGGCTACACTGCTGGTCCCCAACTCTCTGGAGCCCAGTGAATGTATACTAACAAGATATGATTTTGAGATATCAAAAACAATTTTACGTGACTGAATAATATTCATCTATAACCACAGAGATTTTAAAATTTACAGTGCACATCAAGTTAAATGCCCTTTCATAACTTAGTAATAACCTTATAGGCACACCAAAATATACATAATTGAACAACTATATATATAAAAATTTAAATATAATGAATATATGATTTTTCTGAAACTAGCAAAGATATTTTTCAAACAAAAGATAAGTATCATTATAATCAAGATATGTAATTTTAGACAAACAGCTCTAGTCTGGGTAAGAAGTTGAATCTATCATATAATTAATGTAGATTAGAAAAGATAAATATTGAAGGAAATGTGAGGAGCTTCTAATCAATCAATAAAAATTACAATTACTGTTAATACAAAAATCATCATTTAAAAATCATTTGTGTGTGGGTGTTTTGCCTGCATGTACAGCTTTGCTCACTGGTTTGTGTCTGATGCCTGCAGAGACCAAGACAGAGCACCAGATCCGCTGCTACTGGAGTTAGACATTTGTGAAAGGCAATGTGGATGGGTTGCTGACGATTTAGCCCAGGTTCTCTGCAAGAGCCCCCAGTGCTCTTAACTGCTGAGCTATCTCTCTAGTCCCAATATTTTTAATTTAACTATTTAATTTTGTTAATTATTGCTCCCAAGTTAATGGAGGCAAACCTTCTAGAGTGCTTTTTTTTAACTTCAATATATTTTTACTTCAATAATTTACTAGAATTAATTGGGATTTATGTTTAGATTTAACAGTATGTGGATCTAGGAATTTTCTTTACTATATTGAATACAAAGAAACCTATATATACCATGTATATGGCATGGTTTTATATATGGTATATTTTTATATATAATACTCACCACTACATCTACATTAACGTATATGGTTTTCTAATTTTCAAAGAGATATAATAAAAATAAGAACCCAGGTTCACATATAATGACTACGTCCCAGTGATCTGAGCAATCAGATGGATGAACCTTACACATGCAGAATGCTACAGATGTGTATATGGGCCAGAGGTGCAAACTAAAAGTCGGTTTTTCCAAGTCCTTGAGCTCCATTTCCAAGTGTTCCTTCCCAGTTCCACTGCACTATTCTCATACTTATATCTCCAGCACCCAGCAAGTAAGGATGAAAAATTAAAAAAAAAGGAAAAGGCACATTAAATCACAGGAAGGAAAGGCTAGAGACAGCCAACCTGACTTCCAGCAAAAGCCTTCAGGAAGCTGAGTACTCTGGTGAATGTTGGCGGGTAAATATGTCCCATCAATAGACTATTGATATTTTCTATAAAAAATTTATCTCTGAAAGGCACTTCACAGTATGTTCTTGCCAAAGAATTAAAAAATAAAAAGTAACATCCAAGAGGTATGAGACACAGCTCCTTGGAGAGTATAGCAGTAGGTTATGAAGAATTGGAGTCAATAAAGGGAGGTTTTCTATGTGTTCTGATCTGTGTGATCCAAGGTCCTCATACAGGTTTCTTTTTTAAAAAATTATTTAGTTATTTATTTATTATGTATACATCATTCTGTCTGTGTGTATGCCTGCAGGCCAGAAGAGAGCACCAGACCCCATTACAGATGGTTGTGAGCCACCATGTTGTTACTGGGAAATGAACTCAGGACCTTTGGAAGAGCAGGCAATGCTCTTAACCTCTGAGCCATCTCTCCAGTCCCTCATACAGGTTTCTTGTCGACATCCTTAGACACAAGCACAAGCCTCATGTAACAATAAAAGACATCACATTCTGTCTTTGATAGATCATACCCATTTATTTTGAAATGTTTAAAAAAATATTATTTCCAGATTCTGGCTAATATGAACAATGTTGCTATGAACATTGAGGAAATGCCCTTGTGATGTGAGAGTACCTTCTTTGGGTATATACCCAAAAATGGTATTGTTGGGTCTTAAAGTACATTGATTCCTAACTTTCTGAGAAATTGCCATATTGATTTTCACAGTGGCTGTACTAGTTTGCACTCCCACCAGCAATGGAGGAGTATAGGAGGAGGCTGGAAGCCAGCTCAAGGTCAGCTGACCATGCACATCTTCCTCTTGAGCCAATCTTCAGTCTGCCATGAGGCCAGGAGACCACCAGTGTCATGGTGACCTGGATCAATGAGAAAGAGAGAGAGAGACCACTGCCGGGTCCTGGGAGAGGGGATGAGAGGCCAGCCTGCTCATACCCTCAATAAATGAGTTGGCTTCTGCTTTTCACCTGCCATCCAGGGGCTGTGCCATTGATTGCATGCCCTTTCACTGCTTCCCCTAAGAGGCTACCCGCTAAGACTCATCCACAGCAACAGAGGCGTAGTCCCATTAATTCACATCCTCTCCAGCATAAGCTGTCATCAGTGTTTTTGACCTTAGCCATTCTGATTGGTGCAAGATAGTACCTCAGAGTTGTTTTAATTTGTTTGTCCCCTATGACTAAGGATGTTGAGCATTTCCTTAAGTGTTTTTCAGCCATTTACAAAAATTCTCTGTTCAGATCTGTACTCCATTTATAATTTTATTATTTGTTAGTTTGATGTCTAGTTTCCTGGAAACAACTTAGATGCCCATCATCTGAAGTGAAAGGAAAATGAAAATGTAGTACATTTACACAATGGAGATTTATACTACTCAGAGGCGGGGAAAAACCAATGGCATCTTAAAATTTGCAGGCAAATAGATAGAACTAGAAAAAAAAAGCATGCTGAATGAGGTAACCTAGACCTAGAAAGAAAAATATAGTATGTAGTAACACATAAATGCATATCAGATATAAAGCAAAAGATAACCAACCTATAGTATATAACACCAGAGAAGCTAGAACTTCCATCGAGAAAGAGATGGAAGCAGATACAGAGATCCACAACTAACCACTGGGCCAAGCTCTAAGTACAGTCTAAGAGAGGGAGGACCAATAATATGAACAAAAGAGTCAGGACCATAATGGGAAAACCCTCAGAATCAGCTGACCTGAACTAGTGGGAGATCATTGACTCTGGACTGACAATTGGGGAGCCTGCATAGAACTGAACTAGGCCCCCTGAATGCAGGTGACAATGTGTGGCTTAAGCACTGGGACCAGTATCTAACCTAATGCATGAACTGACTCTGTGCAATCCATTCTCTATGGAGAGATACCTTATTCAGCCTACTCATGTGGTACGGGGAGCTTGGTTCTGCCTCAACAAACTCAAGGGACAGGCTTAATGGGCTTCCCAGGAGAGGCCTAACCCCCTCTGAGGAGCAGGTGGGAAGTAGGGTTGAGAGAAGGTGGGGGAGTGGGAGGAGAGACGAGATGGGAAACTGAGATTAGTATGCAAAAAAATGAATAAAACACATTATTTTATAAAATATCAATATCAGGTAAGAGCTTAGATTCTTGTATTTATTCTTATTTTGAGAAATCCTTTATTTTGGGGGCACTATCAGTAAATTATTTTTAAGATTATTTAATTGATTTTACTCAGAAAATTAAGCCCAGCTAATACTTTTTAATTATAGCTTTGAACCAAAGGTTGCTGTGGGTGGCTCTTTCTTCCAGTGAAACCCTTAAGAGGGTGCATTACTCTCTATATCAGAAAAGCAAGTTTTTGGATTGGGGAAGTAAATGAGGAGGTACAGAATGAAGAATCAGAAAGAGAATGCAGATCCTTGTTGCAGGGAGCAGGCTCGCTTGTTTGTCCCAGCCACTCAGCTGTCTTAGCCCTGAAATAACCACACAGAAACTGTATTAATTAAATTACTTCTTGGCCCATTAGCTCTAGCCTCTTTTTGGCTAACTCTCACATCTTGATTTAACTCATTTCTATTAATCTGTATATTGCCACGTGGCAGTGGCTTACAGGGAAAGATTCAGCATGTCTGACTCTGGCAGCTTTATGGCAGCTCTCTGACTCTGTTTTCTTCCTCCTAGAATTCAGTACTGTCTTCTCTGCCTACCTGAGTCCTGCCCCTATCAGGCCATGGCAGTTTCTTTATTCATTAACCAATACAAGCAACACATAGAAAGATGACCTTCCTACACCAGAACCTCATTCATTCCTTCCTCTTTGTGGATGCACGAGTCTTCAATGATCACTGCAAATTCATGGGAATTGATGGACTACATATTTGTACCCCACACAAAGTACTTTTTACTTTTTTATATGATGAAATTTTGGATTTGCAGCAAAGAAAATCAGGTCTACAATGCAGTTAGCGCTTCTGGATAATAGGATTTGATACACATCGAAAAATTAACATATAATATTTGGAAATATTTTTATTAAATGACAAACTGTTTCATATAAAATTAAGTATTAAAATATTCCTTGTATGGATGAGAACACTGAAAAGGTAAAAACCAGAGCAAAGATTTCTGGGAAAGAGAAAGTGTGCACAGAAGGAAAGACATTTGCTCAAAAGATAAACAATATTCTTTAGAAAATGGTGGTGAAGAGATAGAAAAGTACAGGGGCATGAGGGGCAAGACACATCACAGTAAAGTAAATATTGATCATGATTGTAGGACTAATAATATATTTTCATATTGATTCTACCTTGTCCAAATCCACACAATGAATTGTGTTTTTCCATAATAACAAAATAGGGTACCTTTGAGTTTCAAACATCAGGACAAACTATCATCTCAGGCTATTTAAATGCAGAAATACAGTCTCACTTGTTAAAATCTATGATAGAAATAAATAAGAAGATAAAGAGACAACTGACTACATTAGCCAAGGAAAAAATAGATGCATCTGGCATTATTAATAATATAATAGTAAATCAAAATGCAAACAAAAAAAGAAACAAAAAGGATCAAATAAAAGTGCTTAAATGAAACCCAAGCAAAGGAGAGCCAATTTAGTAAAGCTGGAATATCTAAAGAAGGTAAATTACACACCGGGAAAAAAGTACTTCATGTTTCCTAGGAATGAAAGAGAAGCTACACCCATGAAGACTCATCAACACGGTTGTTGAAACAACACCAGAAGAAGGTTGACAAAAACAGACATGCTAACATGGAAGGGGTGTATTTCAGGGGTCCCCAATCCTAGACAAAGAACTACAGGCAACTAAAAAATGCTGAAAGTGAGGGAAATAATCTTGCCAGGGAAGACGACACCAAACAGTAATCCAATAACAAATGACCTGCCCTGAAAGATTACAGAAACAAATAACATTTAACATTGTATGGGCTGTAAAAGCTTAATTAACACATTTATGACTATTTATTAATATAATCCTATATGTCATAGATAAGATTCAGTCAGACAGACAGAGAAAAAGAGAGAGAGCACATGGGGTTATATGGGACAGGTTTGATGGAAGAATGATAAGGGAGAAAATGATGTAATTAAATTTTGATTTCAAGAATAAAAGCAAAATATTTGAAAAGAACTAATATTCAAAAGAAGAAAGAGGGATATTGCCTGTAGACAATAGGTCAGACTATTTCACTGAAAATGCAGGAAAATAATAGCATATCAAAAATAATCCTGACTAAGAGGAGACATAAAAAAAAAGGTAAGATCTTAAATCTTGGAGGGGGCAAAGTAACATTATTATACATCAAAAGAAACATTCAAGAAAAAAATTTAAAGCCCCTTTCTCCAGAGACAAAGCAAACATAAAACATCTCATTATTACAAAATATAATATGCAGTATTATAATCAAATTTTTAGGAATCATCAGTAAATATGAATGGCTAGAAGTAGTTCTTCCACTATGAGTAAATGACTTTTAATTTAGTACACAGAGCAGAAATCAAATAATATTCTACATATAGGGCACTTAAGATCATTTAGGAAGACTAAATAGGAGATAGTTATTGAGACACTAGGCTTCTGGGTTACAGCAATAAAGCAAAGACTGTCCTAATGAAAAAACTTACTTCCAAATGCAGGAGACACTCGGTGGCAAACATTACTCTTTGAAGTACTGAAAGTCTCAATTCAAAGTAATGATAAAAACTGTCACCCTCTGTGTGCCAAGGTAATGAAGCAAATAGTTTTATAAAGTAAAAATTAAGAGATGCAAAGAGACATAATAATTACAGGGGAATGAAACATTCGAATCAGCATCAGACCAATCAGGGGAGACAGGACCTGATAGGAAGACGTGTAAAGGGAGACAGGAGCAGAGAAGTACACACCCAGGAGGTACCATATGTGCGCCATTCTCTAACACTCACCAGGCATTCATACAGTTTGATTATATAGTAAGTCCTAACGCAGCTTATTTAATATAAACCATAAAATTAAAGACATCAATAAGATACTCAGAATTACTTTAAAGTAAATAAGTGAAACACTATTTTTAATAACAAAAAAGATGTTGTATTAGACAAGTCTAGTTTAGGTATGGAAAACAAAACATAATTTCTTAAAATTAATAAAATACAAATAATACATACATATATTTGTGTGTATTTTCTATCCATTTCTTGAAACACAGAACAGTGAGTAAAATATTTCACATTGCCTTAGGTACTTCATCAATTCAAATAAGACATACTTAAATAAGTTAGATTATATGCTTATAAATACTGAAAACTGTAAATGAAAGCAACAAAAGAAATCACACAAAATAAAATTAAACAAATTAGATGAAAGTAAAAACCAATACAGTTATTACTTTTAGAGTCTGAATGTTAACAGACAAAAACAAGTGGGAAGGTAAACTGAGCATATCAGATACCATCTTTAAAATAAAAGACATTCTAGGTAAGCCACAGTAATGTGCTCTGCAGGAGGGCAAATCCAAAAACGACATCACTGAGACTGCAAGCCTATGGCAGAAGGTCAAAGGAACTCTGAATCAGTACTGAAACCTAGTAACTAGGTTTCCTTCTTTAGGAGCCTGGATTAGCAGTAATAAGTTTAGTTTCTGTACATATAAGGTTGAGTAATATACACAGACATATTGCAGATAAAACTGTGTTCATCATTCTTGAGAGAGTTGTTAATATGGGAACTGGGCGAATTCGAATGAATTCTAGCATGTTCAGTTATATCAGAGCTGGCCAGTTGTGAAAATAGATATAAACAGGAGCCTGCACACCCACTAGTCTTAAAATCCACTTCTCACTCTGGTTACTAAGAATGAGGAGAGGCAATGGACCCATTAGGAGGACCAAATCCTGTAGAGCCCAAGTATTGGTCAATTATACAGCATCCTATGCTAATGACCTAGACTTGTAGATAAATATCTAGTTTCAGTGTAAGGCAAAGTACAAGAGGACCCTGAAGCATATTGGGTTGGAAGTAATCAAAGTTATTAAAAAATATAAGCCAAATTAAAACCACTTTATGGCTACCTGAAAGAGTTTACTATTGGCTTTTAACAGGACAATCCAAGAGGCTATACAATGGCAAGAGTTATTTCTAGCTTAGTGAATAGAAATTATGTAAAAACAACATGAGAGAAAAAAAGCTCCCCTTTTAGGGGAACAAAAACACAAATAACTGGGGACTGGAGAAAAGACTTTGCAAGTTACCTACTCTTCCTAAAGCTAGGTTCAAGTCCCAGAACCGACATGATAGCTCACAACCATCTATTCCCTCGGTGTCTTCTTCTGGCTCTAACGGGCATTAGGCATGCTTATGGTGCACTGACATACATATTTAAGCAAAGCACCCACACACTTAAAATTAAAAGAATAAAATCAAATAGTAAGTGAAGAAGAAATGATGAAATTTGAAAGTGACCTGGGGCATCCCTGATCATAATAAAGCTGAAAAGTCATCAGTAGATAGTAAAACAGGATGATGGGATTTTGAGAAGTTGTGATTTTTTTTGCAGCCTCAAAGTAACAAGATGTTCATTAATTTCAAAGTGAAATATTCAGCTGTACAGCAGGGATACATAGCACAGCCCACCCTCACTGAATGATCAAAGTTATCACCAGTTGCCAGGAAGGTCAACAGCATGTGTCTCCCTGATACAATTTTCTGAAAAACTCATCAGGTCTGAGGTTTTCCTATTAAAGAAGCATGCACCAAATCTGACCAATAGGTAATATCAGGCAAATGAAAACTGAAGGACTATTTTAGTTAGGGTTTCTATTGTTGTGAAGAGACACCATGCCTTTGGCAACACTCATAAAGAAAAACATTTAATTCAAATGAAGGCTTACAGTTCAGAGATTCAGTCCATTATCTTCATGGTGGGGGTACAGCAACTTGCAGATAGATATGGTGCTGGAGAAGTAGCTGAGAGCCCTACATATTGAAAGCCACAGGACATCTATTTGCTGTCAAACTGAAGGAATTTTGAGCAAAGGAGACCTCAAAGCCTGCCCCCTTCCTCTGAAAAGGCCACACTTACTTTAAGAAGGCCATACCTCCTAAGAGTCCCACTCACTGTGGGGGATATTTTCTTTCAAACTCCCACAAAAACTTTCAAAAATGACTAATCTTTTCTTTTTACAATGTCAACATCACAAAACATTATGAAAAAGTAAGGAACTCTTCCAGATTAAAAGTTAAGGAGATGTGACAACCAGACATTTACATGTGGTTCTTAGAGAAGGGTCAGGACAAAGTGACAAATTAGAATGATGTCTATCGATGGATAGACAATTATTATGTCAATGGGGATTTTCTGATATGGCTCATAATCTTTAGGGTAAGAAAATATATCACATATGGCTTTAGTTATCAACAAAGGGTATTCTGCTTAGAGTTTACTTTCAAATATTTTGGAGAAATTGTATCGGTTTATAAACAGTCAGACTCAAAGAATTGTCATAGAACAAAACATTACTACTTGGAATTACTAGATGAGATATAGGTTGTGTTATTGTGATATTTTAGTAAGTGAGACAGAAACTTAAAGTCTTGATAAGCAAGTGAACAAACGTTTGCCCTCCTTGAAGAATAAAATGTTAGCCTCGTGTTTCATCGCTTTCATGGCTCTTGGTTTATTTGAATCCCACTGAAGTATGGAGCTGTGATGGCCATTTTATTGCCTCTTCCAGTATCTTCTTATGGTGACAGCCAGCGTAACTTCTGAAAATCTAAGATCAGACAAAGCCACCCCTCTGGACCTAATACCTGGTGCTCCTGGCTGCATTTAAGTTCCTTGCTAACTTGACTTATTAGAACACTAACGAGTAATTTCTCAAGCCATAGACTGCAGTCCATTCAGGCTGTTCTCTTTCCCCCTTTCCCACTCCCACATAGTCACCAGAGCACTGACACTCTGCAAATGCTGGCTTTGTGAAATTGGTCTAGATAGCACCAAACTGCAATATCTGAGTAGGCCTTTGCTGTGAGGTTCACCTACCTTACACATTCATTAGTTGCTACACCCTTATCATCATCATTTTTCCAGGCACTTTTAAAATAATTTTTTGATAATTACACACATATGTCCTCACCTCCATTTCTCTCTCTCCACTAATTTATTATGATGAAACCCCATTTACTTCCAACAATTCTATTTGAATGTGTTCATTTCTTTTATTCTGCATTAACCAAAACACTTACTTTTCCCTTGATTGCATCAAGATAATACACATTGTGACTTGGGAGTCTCATTTTTTTCAAATATCATTTCTAGGCTTATCATAGGTATTTCCTGTCAAAATTTTCCATACTTCCAAATAGGTGGTGCCTTTTTAATTATTTCCATAAAAAAACCATATCTGCTTCTTATTCATTATTTCTGTTTCAAGTCTGTATTTGTTCCGCTGCAGTGTAAGCCCTCCCAAGCCATGCACACTTGATAGGTCTCCAAAGTGCTCCTATATAAAGATTCATAGGGATAGTAGTTTTTGATCTACTCTAAATTCTTCATTTTATGAGTTTCTAGATCTAGTCTTTATCAAGGACTTAAAGCACACGATTTCTCATAGGTCACATAAGGCAGATACAGTTGTACCTTCTAAATTAAGTTGTACATTGGTGCCTCCTAGTTTTACTATAGTGGTCAGAATCATGATCCTCTGGTAAGTCTTCCCATTTTCTTTAGTCTGGCCTCCCTCCAAGAATCTGTATTCTATCTTCTCCTTATCCAGGCGATGATACCTCTGCAGAGATGATGTGGGATGTCCTTCTCTATGCTGTGAATGTGTTTTATTATTCTTGGTTAATAAAGAAGCTGATTTGACAAATATCCAGGCAGAATAGAGCCAGCAGGGAAATTCAAACAGAGATGGAGGGAGAAAGAAGGTGGAGTCTGAGAGATGCCAGCAGCTGCTGGAGAAGCAAGATGTGAGGTGAACAACTCTTGAGCCCTGTGGTAAAGAATTTGTTAATAATAAGCCTGAACTAATAGGCCAACAGTTTGTAATTAATATTAATGCTCAGAGCGGTTATTCAGGAACTGACAAGTGTTTGATTGCAACTTGACAAATGAGATTCACCATCTGTGAAATATATGGTATCTAATGCTTGGGGTAAGGGAATTTCAAGAACTTTATGATCTATTTAAGACCCTTTCTTCCTAATAATGATAGGCAATGTAAAACCAATATGGACAAAGAGGTAAAGTGAAGCCAAAATGTCCCCATCACCTTTGCTTCATCCTGAGCAACATTCCTCAGACCTGCCATTTGTCACTAGATGAAGAGGGTCTCTGCTCAGTTTAGGGCAGATTCCCACCAAAACATAGCTGCAATAAATGCCTGAAAGGATTTTTTGGGGGCTGTTGAACCAGCAAATGAAGGCAAATCTGTGAGAAAGGGGAAAGAAAACACGCAGAAGCCTATAACAAGAATGTTTTAGGAAAACTCCAAGGTTTGAACAATTAATATGTTATATACTTCACTTTCTGAGGGAAAGTGAGGCTGAGCTATGTATCCACTGTCTTCCATTTGCTCCCAGGAGCATTAACTTCTATCAACTAAAATTTGAGCCATTAAACAGTACTAACAGAAGGACACAGGCAAAGAAGCAACGTGATGTAGAAGAAAAGCTTGGTGAGGGAAGTGACCCTCAAAGATGTCCAGTGAAGTGCTGTGCCAGGCTATACAGTGAAGATTGGCAGGAGATATCACTAGAAAGACAGAGGCTATTGGGAAAAAATCCAAAATATTGATTTCAGGTAAGCCTCAAATTCCTAAGCATGCCATTTAAAAATAGTGGTCATTTATATAATACATAAGGATGTACAAATAGAAGTTGGTTTTTCACATGGACAGTATGTCGTTCTTAAGCAAAGAGTGTCAATAGCAAAATTTATTATAAAATATTGGTGACTGCATTAAAATTAAGAAAAAGAAGTATATATACTAATACACAATATTCTCAAGTTAAGGAAAATAACACACATGAAGAAAATTAGTTTAGGTAAAACCAGGCATAGAATATAATATATATGATTATTTTTAACAGAGCAAGTATAATGGAAAGACATAAAACTCTAAAAGCTTATAGTACTAAAGGTAACTACATTTAAGCTTGCCCTGTTTTGTTTGTGTATTTGAAAAGTCCACTTGTGATGAATATAATTTTACTTGTGTAATAAAAGATACATAACACATTAAAGCAACCATTAATTAACAAAGTGATACAAAGAGTCTTCAAATTAGATGACACCATAACCAGATACGGAGACGCATGAGAAACAGAAGCAGAGGAACTTAGGAAGGAACAGCCAACAGCCAAAACAGAGACACACAGAGAAAATAGTTAAAGCAGTGATTCTTGGTGAAGGTCAAGTTGTGGTGCTGGAAACATAGCTCAGTTAGCAGGGTGCTTAGCACAAAAGAAAGCCCTGATTCCCCACCCCACCACACACAATAATGGTACTGCTGTGTCAGAAGTAGACAAAGGAGAAAGAGAAAGCTTTAAAAATAACCAAACCCAAACAATCAAACAAGCAAAAAACAAAGAATGAAGAATAAGCACAAAATAATAAAGAAAATAAAGGCAGGCTTTTTAAATAAAGGGATATACTGCACAGTGCATGCTTCAATCTATCTCCTACCTCTGTATTCTGTTTCCTCGGTGGGGTTAGCATTGTGTCAGCTGTCTTCACCATTTTATTTCATAGTAATATTATAAGTAAGTGGTTGTCTATTTTATCAATCTTCCTTTAAAATTTTATTTATCAATTGATTTTATCAAGGCATATAGAAAAATTGAATAACTTTTCAATTTTAAAAATCACTCAAATCAAAAATAATATCTAAATCTCCCTTTGGATTTTATGACATCTATGTATTTATAATGAAGTTATGTGCTGGGTTTGCCTCCTTAAGTCAAAGAACATGGAAAATCATTTATGTGTGTGTCAATATTTGTTTACATATCATTACTGAGATGGAAATGCATTTTTGTATAATATAAAATATCTTTTGTTTTTCAGCAATTTATGTTATTAATTTACATTTTAATTTAAAACTTTTTATTCTTTGAGAAGAAATTTGATGATTTTTCTATTTAAATATGATTTATATTTTATTGGATTTAAGTTCCATGTATATATCTAGAGAAATATATATTATCTTATCACATATATATGCCTATATATACAGAAAATTTATCATGTATATATATGTATATTATAAGATGATAAATTTGGTGCAAACTATAACATCACTAAATATAGCTTGATACTATTTTTTTCCAAATAAATGTTTCATGGAACATGAACTATTTTTCCCAAATAAAGTTAATTCTTTTTTTTTTAGTTGTCAAGACATTATTTCATAGAAGCAGATGTTCTCCTTCAACCTTAGCCTTATTTTCCTTTGTTTTGCTGCCCATTTAAAATCCTTGACCTCTCCCAGTCCTACCCCGAATTATTTCAGCAGAAGATATGGATCTTCCAGATAGCTCAGTTCAACATCTCTGTGTTCAATGTGTTCTGTATGTGTTGTCTCCAACAATGAGGTCTTGCAATTGGTTTGTAGAGAGAAAGCTGTAGCCTCAGAAAAAGCCTGGGTTGTTTGGAGGTTCACATAGGGTATCACCCAGATCCAGAAAGACAAATATGGTATGCATTCAATGGTAAGCAAGCTACAGTCCACAAAGGACAGGTATAGAGTAAAGGACTGGTGGTGATGGTGGTGGTAGTGGTAATGGTGCTTCTGGTGGTGGAGGAGGTAGTGATGGTGGTGTATATATCTCCCTAGAGGGAGGGAACTATAATATATAATGGGATGGGAGATAGACTGGAATGAAAGGATAAAGTGGGGAGAGGGAAAGAAGAAAGACATGAGAAACATAATGCAAAGAGAGACAGCTAAAATTAAGGATTATTTTATAGGTAGTATGAAAACCTAATAAATAGACACCTTCTAATATATATTGATTTCCATAGTAGCTGTTTAAGTTTGCATTCCATCTGACAATGTAAGAGTGTTCCCCTAAAATCACATCCTCTCCAACATGAGCTGGCACTTGTGTTTTTATTTTAGTCATTCTGACAGGTGTAAAATAGAATCTCAGAGTCATTTTGATTTCCATTTCCCTATGGCTAAGGATATTGAACGTATCTTTGTTTCTGAATTATTTCAGAATCTTTTATTGAGAATTCTCTGTTTTGATATGTATGCCATTTTTAAAATTAGATTGTTAGGTTCGTTGATGCCTAATTTCTTGAGTTCTTTATATAATTTGGATGTTAGCCCTCTGTCAGATGTGTAGTTGATGGAAATCTTTTCCCATTATATAGGCTATCTTTTTGTCCTATTAACAGTGTCCTTTGCCATATGTTTTAAGAGGTTCCATTTACTAATTATTGATCTCAGTTTCTGAGTATCAGTTTCTGAGTTCTGCTCAGGAAGTTGTCTCTTATGTCATTCAAGTCTATTTCCCACTTTCTCTTCTGTCAGATTCTGTGCAACTGGTTTTATTTTGAGGTCTTTGATCTACTTGAACTTGAGTTTTATGTAAGGTGATAGAAAGCTCTCTGTTTGCATTCTCCTACATGAAGACATACAGTTAGACCAGGATGATTTGCTGAAGACATTTTCATTTTTCAATTGTGTTCCATTTTGCATTTCATTGACCTCCATTTGTCTTATTGCTCTAGCTAAGACTCCAAGTACTATATAATAAGTATGGAGAGAGTGTACATCCTTGTCTTAGTCCTTATTTTAGTGTAAAAGCTTTGAGCTTGTCCTCATTTAGGTTAACATTTGTTCTAGGCTGTTATAAATTACCTTTATTTATTATTATGAGGTGTGTCCCTTATATTCTTGGTCTTTCTAGGGTTTGTTTTTTTTTTTTTATCATGAAAAGGTTGTAGATTTTGTAAAAGTCCCTTTCTGCATCTAATAAAATGATAATGTGTGCTTTGTCTTTTGATTTGCTTCTGTTTTACTAATACATTTATTGATTTGCATATGCTCAAAACATCTCTGCATTTCTGGGATGGAGCCTGATTATGGTGGATAATCTTTTTCATGTGTTCTTGTATTTGGTTTGCAAGTATTTTATTGAGAATTTATGCCTTTGTTTCCATAAGGGAAATTGGCCTGTAGTAATCTTTCTTTGTTAGGACTTATGTGTTTTTTGTATCAGGGTGATTGTAACTTCATAAAATGAATTGGGTGATGTTCCTTTTGTTTCTTTTCTGTAGAATAATTTGAAGAGTATTGACATCAACATTCTTTGAAGTCTGGAAGAATCATGTTCTAAGACCATCGGGTCCTGAGCTTTTATCTTTTGGTTAGGAGACTTAATTACTTCTTCTATTTCACTAGAGTTTATATTTATATTTATTTAAATTATTTTTCTGATGCTGATTTAACTTTGGTAATTGATAGATACTAAGAAAATTACCCATTTACTTTAGATTGTCCAGTTTGGAGTGTACAGTTTTCCAAAGTTTGCCCTTATTGATTCTCTAGAATCCATTAGTATCTACTTTTATTCGTCCCCTTCATTTTAATTTTGTTACTTTGGATATTCTCTCTCCAGTGTTTAGTTAATTTTGATATGGGGTTATCAACATTACTGATTTCTCTAAGAACTAATCTCTTAGCTTCATTGATCATTTGTATTGTATTCTTTGTATTTTCTTTATTTCCATCGTTAGTTTGCTTATTTCATGTTATGTATGACTTTTGGAGTGATTTCTTCTATTTTGTTCTGGAGTGCTCAAATGTGTTGTTAAGCTACTAGTATGCGATTTCTCCAATATTGAGTATCATCATTTATTACTATGAACTTAACTCTTAGGACCACTCTCATTGAATCTCATAAGTTTGACATGCTGTATATTCATTTTCACTCAATTCTAAAAAGTCTTTATGTTTTTGATTTCCATCTTGACCCATTTTTCATTCAGTAGAGAATAACTTATTTTCCATGAATTTGTAGGTTTTCTTGTGTTTTTGTTGTAGAAATCCAGCCTTAATTTGTGGTGGTCTGAAAATATACAGGGGATTATTTCACTTTTTTTTTATCTGTTGAGATTTGATTTGTGACTTAGTATATGGTCAGCTTTTAGAGAAAGTTTCATTCAATGTTGAGAAGAAGGTATATTCTTTTGTGTTTGGGTGAAATGTTCTTTAATTATCAGTAAGGTTCATTTGGTTTATAA
Source organism: Alexandromys fortis (assembly GCF_014885135.2). Classification (NCBI taxonomy): domain Eukaryota; kingdom Metazoa; phylum Chordata; class Mammalia; order Rodentia; family Cricetidae; genus Alexandromys; species Alexandromys fortis. The sequence goes on from NW_026067966.1 coordinate 3,843,024, forward strand.
TCTCAGTCAGCTCCAGTATTTTCATGTTTAGTTTTTGGCTGGAATATCTATCTGTTGGTGAGATTTAGTTATTGAAGTCTTCCTGTATCAATATGTGAGTGTCAGTGTCAGATTTAAAGCTCAGTGATGTTTCTTTTACAGACATGTTGCCCTCGCATTTGGGGCAAAGATTTTAAGAACTGAAACATTATCTTGGGAAATTTTTCTTTTTATGAGTATAAAGTTTCCTTCTCTGTCTCTTTTGATTCATTTTAGGTTGAAGTCTATTTTTTTTAGAAATTTAAGTATCTATATCAACTTGCTTATTAGTTCTATTTGCTTGGAATTTCTTTTTTTATCCATTTATTCAGAAGTGATATCTATCCTTGGTGTTGAGATTTCTTTTTTGGATGAAACAGACTTATGGACTTTGTTTTCACATCATTATGTTTTTCTGTGTTTTTTTATTAGAAAATCGAGACCATTGAGCTTGAATATCAACATGCAGTGTCTGTTGATTTCTATTACTTTGTTGCTGTTGGTTGTGGTGGGAGTGATGTGTGCATGTGTGTGTGTGTGTGTGTGTGTGTGTGTGTGTGTGTGTTTCCCCTCTTTTAATATGCTGGCTCTTAGGCATGGCTAAACACTTCAGGTTGGAGTCTTCTTTCTAGTAGCTTCCTTAGAGCTGGATTTGTAGATAGATATTGCTTAAATTTGGTTTTAATCATGAAAAGTCTTATTTTCTCCATCTATTGTGACTGAAACTTTTGCTGATTGTAGTAATCTTGAATGGCATCTGTGGTCTCTTAAAGTCTGTCAAGCATCTGTTCAGACACTTCTAGGTTTTGAGGTGTCCATTGAGAAGCCAGGTATTATTCTAATTGGTCTGTCTTTATATGTTATTTGGCCTTTTTCTCTTTGCAGATTATAATATTCTTTTTGCTATTGTTGTTGTATGAGTTTAGTTTATTGCTTTCCATGTGCCAAGGGGCCTTTTTTTTCTGACCCAGTCTATTTGGTGATGTGTATGATTCTTTGAACTTTCATAGGCACTTTCTTCTTTAGCTTAGGGAAATTATTCTATTCCTGATTTTCTTAGATTGGTCCTTTCATAGTGTTCCATCTAACCTGCATAGAATTTTTTTGTTTTAGATTTTCTTTGACTGAGGTATCCATTTCATACATCATATATTCAATGATTGAGAGTCTCTCTTCAATAGTTTACATTCTATTGGTAAGGCTTGCCTCTGATGACTTTTTCAAGTTCCTAAAATTTCAGTTCCAGATTTCCCCCAGTTTGGGTTTTCATTTTTGATTCTATTTTTCCTTTCAAACCTTAAACTATTTATTCATTTCATTCCATTGTTTGTTTGTGTTTTCATAGATTGTTATGAGGAATTTTTTTCATTTCCTTTTTAAGGATTTGTACTATAAAATCTATTTTCAAGTGTGTGTCTTGTGCCTCAGCTATGTTTCAACAGTGAAGACCTACTGTGGTAGGTTTGCTAAGCTCTAATGGAGACATATTGTTGTGGCTGTTATTGAATGTGTTTTTATGTTGGCATTTAGACATCTGTGTTTGGGAAGACTGTCATTCTAAGTGCCGATATATGGTCTTGTCTTTATTGTCTAGGCACTTGTTTCCTAGGTTCTATTGCCTTGGTGATGTTTAGAAGAGTGTGATAGCTATGTGCTGCCTGGTAGGAAATTCTTGGATGCTGATAGGGAAGGACATTGGTGGTTCCAGTTAAATGTCTTTCTAGGTATTGCGATTTGACACTCGGGAATGGGAATGGGCTCTGGAAAGTATTATGAGGGCCCACAGAATAGGGGAAAATAAGATCTGCTTAGGGCAGAGAGTGAGAGGAGGCTACAATAGATAGACTGCTACAGAGATGGATGTGAGACCGGGGGTGTGGATTTGGAGGCAAGGAGAAGAGTTTAAGGTTAAGTAACTGCCTTGGCTGGAGTGGCATGTGGATTTCGAGGGAATACAGTGCCTACTAGAGCTGGAGACTGGTATAAAGCAATGAGTAGGGGAATAAAGGTTTGAGGGAAAGAACTGTGTGATCCACTGGATATAGGGACAGGAAGAGAGGCAAGGACACAGCAGGCAGTCTGCTGTAGAGTTGGGGATGGCACTGGGGGTGGAGGGGGTAGATTTGACTGATAGAAGAAAGAGGTAAAGATCTGCCGTTACCCTACCTGCTGCACTGCTCTGCACAGCTGGCATGTTCTCAGAGAATGCCTACTGGTGCTGGAGGCTGGCATAATGGCATGGGTAGGGGTAAGGATATTTGAAGTTTAGAAGGTCTAAGTGATCTATCTGTTGAAGATGGGGGTCAATATAGGAAGTGGAGACTTCAGCATGTGTTCTACCACACAGTTGGGGATAAGATTCGGGGCTGTTACCCCCTGTGAGTACGCAAGAAATCTTTTTTTTTATTTTTAATTAATATTTATTAAAGATCTTTTTGCCAAGTACATCATAGGTCCTCAGAAGGCTATAGACAGAATCTTATCCTCAGTGAACATAAAAACTTTTAGGGAGCAGATGTACATGTGAATTAATTCAGGAAGCATAGTAATTATTATATATCTTATATATAGGATTGTTTCATTAGTTTGGCTTTTTGTAGCATTTACTGAAGATTTCTTACCTGAAATCGCTGTATTTATATCATTTACATAATTCTTTGTACCATCTGATTAGGTGGGAACCATTTATTTACTCTGGGACTGGGGAATACAGACTTAACAAGACAGATAAGTTACACAAGATCAGCCAATGGAGCAAAGGCGGAGGCACAAAGCAGGATGCCTCTGCCACTTTTGGCTGATGTCTTCATGCCCTTGACCATTTCTATCACCCTGGAAATAGCCAGCACTTTAGCATCTACCATAAAAGTTTGGAAACTTTTTCCATTAACCTGTCCTTGGTATTTACTAATGAACTGATCTTGTGTATATGTAAACACACACATACACACACACACACACACACACACCTCTAGAATAAAAAAAAATCAGGGTGATACAAGTAGCAGTATTAATATTGTTTTATAGCATCTGACTTTAGTTGGTTCTAAGAAAAGATTAACTATTCTAAAATTACACTTACTTTAAAAAGATGACTTAATAAGCTTATAGTTTCATAATTTTCTGATTCAATCAATGCAGTCAATAAATCACAACTTACAACTGTGATTACCTTTAATAACTCCAAGAGCTGCAAATAATTTTTCACAAAAATAGAAAATCCTGAAAGAACTCTGGGCTGGTGACATGGGGCAGAGGACAAAGGATCTTGATATAAAGTCTGAGAATCTAAGTTCGATTCTAAGAATCCACATGGTGGAAGGGAAAGCCAAGTCCTCTAGGTGTCCTCAGACTCTACCACATTGCATGCTTGCACACAAACACACACATGCATACATACACACACACACTTACATATGTGCATGCATACAAATACACACAAAGAGAAATAATGCTATCTACCAATTAAGTAAAATATTTTTGGTAAACATTTTTCAAGACCTTTGCCAAGTCATCAGTCTCATAAGATACTTAAAACTTTAAAATATTCAAAAACAATACAGAGAATTCTGCATCTCCAGAATAAAAGAATTTGTTACAAGGACTTGTGAAATTACTGCCCTTGAATAGATTTGGCAAAGGAAACTCTGACAAACATGTTATCTGATGCTCTGCAGCAGTTTCCTTTGAAAGTGGTACCTTTTTTTATTCATCATAATGTCACCTTTTCTTTGAAGTGATGATTAGATGTATAATTATTTTTAAAAATTATTTTCTGATTGCACACTATTAACACATGCTTGCCATCACAAAAAAAGGTCAGTTTTACATATCAGGAATATATGTACCTGGCAGCGGTGGTAGGGCGTGTGCGGATAAAGCACTAGTCATCACTACAACTTTTAAAAAAGTGTTTTGTTAAAAGAAAAACTAAGTGCGAAATTCTGTGGGAGCAGAAAACATCTTCTTGGCAGTGTTGACTCACTGGGAAGATGGTGAAGACTCTAGTCATCAAAGGACAAGTTAGCATACATTTAACTAAATTAAAAATACACTATTTTCCTAACTGCTTTGATAATCTGGGATCTTAGTTACCCTGTGGCTGTCCTCATGACTGCTGCACACCCGACTGTGGGGAGCTTCATTTTACACACATGTGCTCCCCCAAAACTCACTACTCTGCCTCTTAATTCCTGCAAGTCACCCATTGCCCGTTGTTTTAACTCTTTGGTTCTTTGATCTTTAGACTCTTTGCTCATTGGGGGGTCTAACACCCAATTCTCACATAAATACACAGAGAGGCTAATCCTTTCTTATAAATGAGCATCCTTAGTTTGGCTTCTTTCTACAAGTTTTTCTTAACCAAGTATTACATCTACCTTTTGTCTCTGGGATTTTTTCTTTTCTTACTTCTGTGTATCTCTCACTCTTACTCAATGGCTGACTGTATAGCTGGGTGGCTGGCCCCTAGCATCCTCTTCTCTTTTTCTTGCTTCTCTTGCTGTCTTTTTCTTCTTCTATTTATTCTCTCTGCCTGCCAGCCCCACCTATCCTTTCTCCCCCCTTGCTATTGACTGTTAGCTCCTTTTTAGACCAATCAGGTGTTTTAGAAAAAGTAACACAGCTTCACAGAGTTAAACAGATGAAACATAAACGAGTGTTGCAATCTTTGCATCATTAAAACAAATGTTACATAGCATGAATAAAAGTAACACATCTTTAAATAATATTCTACAATAGTTACTCTCAGTTCTTAAACACACCAAGTCTTCAGCACATAGAATTAGCCACAACAACTGATCTTGAAAGCCTTCCCTCACTCTATCACTCCAGCTGCCTAACTTCATCTCCTCTTATCCTCAGTGAATTTGCCTCTGTCATTAAAGGCATACTTCATCCTCCCACAATAATTCCTCATGCCTCAAAGGTTAGGTATTTGGAGAGGCAACCAAGGAAATTCTGTATGCCTTACAACTTTACTAATTATTTCTTTGTAAAGTATTTAATGCTGAGCTTGATAAATGACACATTATTCTCCCTACCAAATGGCAAATCTCACCAATTTAACATATTAGACAGTGACTAATGGCTCCAATGATGTGGTAGAAACATACATTTAAAAAGTCAAATGTACTTACTGTTTACCGCTAAGTCCCTGACTCAATTAGCTTGTGTGCACGTTATATATCACAGTACAGCAGGAGCAAATAGACTTTAGGCCTGGATCCAAACCCACAACCTATAGTTTATTAACTGGGTGGCCTTGAACAAAATCCATAAATATATTGGCCTCAGTTCCTTCATTTATAAAACATGTACAGTAGTAACATATTCATGTAACAATGTGATGGATGTGAAATAGTGAGTCACACAAAGGATGTACAAATATGACTCCTAAGAATTCACTGTTTCTGAAGTTTTGGAAATCATACCATATTATAGTCATTTATCATGAAACTCTTGAGAGTTTTCCCTTGACTTAACAATGAATTGCCATAATAGGGGTCCAGTGATGGAGGAAGGATGAAGGCATAAGGAAAACTGATAGGGAAATGAGAACTCACTGTTTTCTAACTCGGGACTTACACCATATTCTTCATGCGTAGTCCACTCCACTTGCTTTCCTTTCTCTCCTCGTATGATGCTTATGCATACACCACTGAACACATACCATGGCAGATTCAATACTCTATGAACAAATAACTTTTTCCACTCACAGATTTTCTATCATCTCATAAGTTGTATCCATTTGTAAACTATAACAAAAATCATTGTTTTATTAAAGAAAATGATATTTTCCAAAGGCTGGCACTCATATACAGAATAGTATCTTCCCTTTGCTATCCACTAAAATGTTGCTTATATTAATTATAAAGTAAAAGAGAGGGTAATGTTATTTGTGATGTGTATGAAAAGATTTTGTACAGAAAGTTTGTATATACAAGATTGCAATAATTAATCAGAATTAAATAATATTTCAAAGCCTTATGATTATTAAATTGATTTAGTTTATGCACAGTGATTTTTATTGATTAAATAATTTCTGTACAAAGTTTTAGATACAGTGGATTGTTTGATAAAATGCTGTTCTATCACAAGAGCAAATACCAAGGGTTTCCAACAGGGATACTATAAAAGATGTTAAGATAAACCAAACCATCTATGTCTACTGCAGGCCAAGTTCACAGACATCTAAATAGCATTTGTCTAATGACATAAACCTCTAAATTATATATAAACAACCAATTTCAGTGATAAAGACCAACTGGGTGAGTATCTATACAATAAGAAAATTGTTGTATAGAAGTCTATGAACTTTGCAGAGACTACTTAATCCATGTTACTTTTATATATTTAAAAGATAAGTCTCTAGTAAGCTTTGTTCATTGTTCCTTTCAACTTGGAATTAAATGCAATCCATATAATCTGGCTATTTGTTCTGTTAAACACTTTAGAAATTTTAATTCTCATAAGGAGCATTGAAAGTTACAGAGTAACATAACATTATTACTTAAGAAAGTTAAAACAAGTTCAATGTTGTTTTTAAAGTATTCTATTGTTAATAGTCATTTTGTAATTATTACCTCGAGCATCAAAGTCCATTTCCTTTTTGACTGCATCATAACTTTTCTAGTTTAAAGCCACACAAAATAAATACAGATTTAGTATCAAGATCTCTGCAAGCAAGTGCTTATTCCATTGACCTGGTGTTGGTGTGAGGACCCTGAGAACGTTGTCCTTGACCTCACTACCCTCCACCCTGTCAGTCCTTCCCTCAGACTCAGTAAGATTACATGGACAAGCAATTGGTGGAACTACACCAAAGCAGAGCCCATAATTTTAGATCTGATAGAATTTAACCTATATTATTGAATGACTAGTAAGACTGATAAAATAATGAGATTATCTTAATCATAGAACATATTTCACCATACAAAGATAAATCCTCTATTACCTCTGATCTTTTCTACCTTATGTGCAGGATGATGGGGGTTTGAAAGTCAGATAGAAAGAAAACTGAATCCAGGTTCTGCAACTTCCTGGTTGTGCCTGATACACTATGATGTTAACTCTAAAGTTATGATCTTAAACTCTAAAGTTAAAGATTTTCTTTTTAAATGAGAATAAAATTTAAATAAGTCTCAGCACTGAGGACACAGACACACATACACACACGTGTGTGTGGCCCCAAATGTTATTTATTTGTCTCTTGGTAGGCATCTGAGAATTGTCATGGTCTTCTGGATTGTACTTCTGTTTCCTTGAAGGAAAGGTTGAATGGCACTTAATGAAACTGAATTATTCCATAACACATCACTTAGCTCAGTGTTTAGTCTGTTGCTGTCACTTTGAGAGACTGCAGGGACTGTAACTCATGCTGCTAATTTAGTGTTGGCTTGACCTACCTTGTTGCTTGTATTTCCTTAATTTCAGTTCAACATGCAGAAATTACTTAGGAATAATCTTGTCACTGTTATTTATTCTTTTGCACATACAGTCTATTAAAACTTCAGTGATGACAGCTTGGCTGTTCCTTGTGTAGAATTAACTTTGTGTTCATTAGAATACCATGTGCTAATTATAATTTTTATGTGTCATTGATGAAGTTGGAAATTAAATACATTTTTGGCAAGTATTTCTAGCATCCTACTATGATCAGTGTAAAATAAAACTTTATGTCTTATCATATAAATCTATAGCACTTGAAAAAAAGCATCAATGAACTAAAGTGTATTTTGATAAGCAATCACTGATGCCCCATCTAATCATGTTTTCCTCCACCATTCCTTGTACTCTAACCTTTCATTCAATGTAGAAAGTACTGTAAAAGATGATGAGCCATTTGGTGTAGCCTACTGGCTTAAGTGGCTGATTATCTTGGGCATAGAAATAAAAGCTTTCAAATTTATTGAGACAAGAAAACTAAGGTTTTTTTTTAATTAAAAATGACACAATATGGCAGTTCCTCAGAAAATTGGGTCTTGATCTACCTCATTCTGGGCATATTCCCAAAAGATGCTCTATCTCATCACAAGGACACTGGTTCAACTATGTTCATAGCTGCTTTAGTAATAATATCCAGAAACTGGAAACAACCTAGATGCCCTGCAAACAGGAATGAATAAAGAAAATGTAGTATATTTACACAATGTGGTATTACTCAGTCATTAGGGGAAAAATGACATCATGAAATTTGCAGATAATTGAATATACCTAGAAAAAAATCATTTTGAGCTAGGGAACCCAGACCCAGAAAGACATGATATGTACTCACTTATAAGTGTATATTAGTTCTTAAGGATAATTACACTACAATCCACAAACCTAGGGAGGCTACGTAACAAGGGAGATAAGCATGGATCTTCCTGGGATAAGGAATAGAATAGACTTTGCAGGTAGATTGAGGGGTAGGTGTGTATGGAAAAAGAAGGGGTTAGGTTAGGGAAGGAAGGAAAGAGAGACAGAATTCAGGGAGAGGCTACTGGCCAGGGTGTCATTTAGGTGGAAACCTATTGTGGTGGAAAAGTTTCCTGGACCCTGTGCAAAACCCTATTGAGAACTCTTGGTAATTGAGGATATGGAGTCTGAACTGGCCATCTTCAGTAACTTGGTTAAGGCTCCAAGTGGTAGGACCTGGATACTAACACAACCACAAAAACTTTGACCCATTCATGACCTGTCTGAAAGGTGTACTGGGGCAATGGTGACTCAGATATTTTGAGAGCAAACAACAAATAATTGGTCTAACTTGAGGCCCAAGCTATAAGAGGGATCCAATGCCTGATATTGTATGGATGGTCAGTAACTGGAAGATGGATCACTCACAGATCTAAGGTAGAACTAAAAACAACTGACCAAAAAATTCAATGAAATGATTCCTAATAATATTCTTCTATACCCAGAGACTGGTGCCTACTTTAACTGTCAACAGGAAGGTTTCCTCCAGAGCAGATGAAGAAACTCACAGCCAAACTTTAGGGAGAGCTCAGCGAACCCTATGTAACAGGGGAAGGAAGGACTGTAGGAGCCAGGGAGACCTATGGCTCCAGAAATACACGGCCCACAGAATCAACTAAGCTGGGATCATAGGGGCTCATAGAAACTGAAGAGAAAATCGGAAAGCTTGTGTGGATCTATTCTAGGTCCTCTTTATACATGCTGTGGTTGTTTAGCTTGGGGTGTTTGTGAGACTCCTAATAGTGGGATATGGAGTGTCTCTGACTCCGCTCCTCTTGGGACTCTTTTCTTCCTACTGGATTACTTTGTCTAGCTGTGATATGAGGGTTTGTGTTAGTCTTACGGAATCTTGTTATTTTGTGTTTTGTTGATAACACTGGGAGACCTGCTCTTTTCTCAGGTGAAATGGAGAGTGATGGCCCAAAATTGTGAACCTGTTCCACCTTGATCGGAGGTCAGAGAGTTTGAACTTATTTTTGCTCTTTCAGAGTTGTTGACAGAGTTGTTGGTATAAAGAAGAAATTCTGACTTAAGGTGTGGTTAATTAGTATTTGGGGGTATACAGGTAAATCTGCTCCACTTGGACCAAAGGTCAGATAATTTAAATCTATTTTTTATATCAAGATAATGAAGCCTATTGCCTCCCCCTCCCCTTTTTGGAGTGAAGTATATAAGCATGTAGGGAAAAAAAAGGATTTGGAAATCAGTATTGCTGTGGGACAATGGTCTGTACCCTGTCACTTGTATTTTAAATAAATGCCATTTGGCCAGTAGCCAGACAGGAAGTATATGCGAGGTGACCATGCAGGAAGTAGAGGTGGAGCAAGAATTTTGAGAAGAGGAAAGTTTCAGTCTGTAATCATTACCCAGACACAGAGGAAGCCAGACACAGAGCAAGCAAGATGAAACCATCTCGCTGTAAAAGGTACCAAGCCACATGGCTAACACAGACAAGAATTATGGGCTAATATAAGTTAGAAGAGTTAAGAAGAAGCCTGAGCATTTTTTGAATTCATTGCAAAGGAAGAATCTTTCCAAACAGAACCCTGATAGGACAGATCAACAATTCATAAATGAGACTCATGAAACTGAAAAACTTCTGCATGATAAAGGACATTGTCAATCTACAGAATGGGAAAGTTTTACCCTCTCTACATCCAACAGAGGTTTATATCCATAATATTTAAAGAACGAAAAGAAAACTAGATACCCAGAAAATAAATAACCCAATTTAGAAATGGAATGCAGATCTAAACAGAATTATTAATACAGGAATATCAAGTGACTAAGAAACAAAGAAATGTTCAACATCCTTATTCATCACGGAAATGAAAATCAAACCTACTTTGCAATTTTATCTTCCATCTTGAATGGCTAAGTTCACAAAACATATTACTGCTCTTGCTGACGAGAATGTGAAATAAGGGGCACACTCATCCAGTGCCATTGGGAGTGCAAACTTGTATAGTTACTATGAAAATCGGCGTGGTGGTTCCTCAGGAAGATGGGAATCAATTTATCTCAAGACCCAGCTGTATCACTCTTGGGCATATATCTAAAGGGTGTTTCATTCTACCACAAGAAAACTTGCTCAGTCATGTGTATTACTGCTCTACTCATAATAGGAAAAAAATGGATACAATCTATATGTCCCTCAATAGAAGAATGGATAAAGAAAACATGGCACATTTACATAATAGAGTACTACTTAACAATTAAAAGAAGTGAATCCTGAGTGAGGTAAAACAGACTCAGAAAGATAAATATGGTATGTATTCACATATACATAGCTCTTATCCTTCAAGTCAATTATAACTAAGGGACAATGCATAGAATCTAGGAGGCTAGGTAAATAGTAAGGGACTAGGTGGGGGAAGCAGGAGGCAGCTATATCTCCCTAGGAAAGGGAAGTAGAATAGAGAATGGATTGGGAAGGGTACTGGAATAGAAGGATAAACTAAAGAGGTCCAGGGAGAAGAGGGACAATGGAGAGAATACAGTGAGAGGTGGTTAAAAATTAAGGGCCATTTGAGGAGTAGTATGAAAACCTAATACCATAAAAATCTTTGTAAAAAAAAGTTGTGTGTGTGTGCGTGTGTATGTGTGTGTGTGATTTAAATGAAATTGCCAAATAATGGAGAAGATGGAGAAGCCATCTCTTGTCACTTAATGAGCTTCTAGTACCAGGTTGGGTTACATGTAATTGAGTGATTGGTCAAAAATTTATTATGGGATTTCCCCAAAGCACCCAGACTGCTACCAAAACTATAGGTTTTTGTCTCACAGACTGACAGCAAGGCCCCATTGCTGAAGGCAACACGTGCACAACTTATTGAACATGAAGAAGTCAAGCAGGTACCTACATAGAGCCTTAAACACTACATGCCAACATGTCTAATACAGGAAGATATTCTGCCCAATAACAAAGAGAAACTTAAGTACCAAACCAGCCATTAACTCTCGGGTCAGCAGTGATGTTTTGGCTGCAAGACATGCTAGTGTAATAGTGGCACGAGACTTGTGGAAGGAACCAACCAATGCTTGATATAACTGAAGGCCCACTCCATGAGATGTAACCTATATTAACACTTCTTGGGAGATCAAGAACTGAGACTAGATACTCCAGGGACCTAGGGTTAAAACAAACAATACTGTTGAAAGAAAACAGCAGTAAAATTACTCCTAATGACATTCTGTTATAATCCCAGACCAGTGTCTTGTTCAGTTATCATCAGAGACACTTCCTTCTGCTGCAGATTGGAATAAATGCAAGGATCCACAGCTGAATAATATGTATAGTGATAGTCCTCAGTCAGCTCTAAATGGGATATCTCCATTAAGTTTCTCCACTTGGGGCTCAGGAAATTCAGGAAAGAGGAGGCAGAAAGACAGTAAGGGACAGTAAGGGACACTAAGCAAACAAGGACCTTTAAATCAGTAAGACTGATACACATACAAACTCACAAAGACTGATGCACCCTGCACATGGCTGCACCTGAGGGTGTCACAGAGGTGAAAGGAGAAATCAACAGAAATCCAGCAGTGCTTTCCTAGACCGTTACCTTCTGAGCCCTGCATGCTGAGGTGCTCCCCTCAGAGCACACAGCTCCGTTGTACACAGCTATGGTCTGTGAAACCCAACACTCCTGGAAGAGTGAGTCTGAACTGCAACAAGACAGGGGTCACACAGACTGGACACAGTGTTAGCTCTTTTGTGATCTCTCAGTTTCTGTACTTCAAAGGCACTCAGACAGATCAGTTCCTGGATCTTACTTTCAAGTCAGGACCAGGTTATCTCTGGACAGGTGCGCAGTCAAGGCCACCAGCTGGCACCCAGGTTGTGGATGGCTGAGTGAGGAAATGCCAGCCGTGCTCACCATAGTAACCCTGATCTGACACAGTCCAGAATTGCGTCTTGCCTTTTGTCATTCATGTTTTACTGTCCTGTAGACACATTGCTTAAGGAAAAATGCCAGTGGCCTTAATATTTTCACTGGTCTAGGGAATGAATGAATATCTGCACTGCAATTGTTTTAAGCAGTCCTTTAAACCACTCATGGATGGAGACTTTTCATGCAAGTTTTTAGGAAGGCTTCATAATTTTTCACTAAATTTACTGTATTATATATCATTTTCTGACAGAAAAACAATCTTGGTTTCCAATTTTAATAAACTAGTTTTACAACTTTGAGAAAAAAGACATTCAACCCCATAAGACATCAGTTTCATGAGTTTCTAAAACTCCCTCCTCTTTTACAATCTCTTTCTGGTAATTATAAAGATTTATATGATACTCCTCATCCCCCACAGAACTCAGAGCAGATCTGTCGAGTTGGCTGGGAGACTGACTGGGAGGTCTCCACATTCATTACCTGTAATAATAAGTTGCTATGGTGAGTTAATGCTTTAAGACTAGTAAATGCTTGACTGTGGGAAAAGGAAGTTTAAAACTAATTTATGTGAATATATTCCACTGGGCATTTTCCTATTTCTTCAGAAATATTTTAGAGGTGCCTCAAGAGTAGTTGATAAATATTGAGGTAACAAAGGAGAATGGCTACTGTTTCTCTAATAAGAAAAGGAAATCATTCATTGTCTTCCAGGTCCAGATCTTCCCTATACCTAGATAAGTTATCACTTATTATTAAGAAATTTATGTATTTTAATCATTAAAAGGAAGAATAATACCAGGGATGAAGCCGATGCTGCAAACCAAACAATCTGGCTTTTGTCAATTCATCACACAGTTCTTACCATCACAGGGAGGAAAGAAGTGACGATTCTGGCCACCTTTTCAACACCTCATAAAATCCAACTATAAATGCCAATTTACATTAACTGTTTCATGAATAATTTGAATAAAAATCAGTAATAATTCATGTTGGACAGGCAAATTATGACAAATAACTCTAGAATAACATATGGAGCTTGAACTTTAAAATATGAGTGATTCCTAGGAAGAAGTTGTGTATTATTTCTTAAATAAAATTTGAAAATTGGAAACAAAGTCACCAGAACTAGTGTGGTTTTGGTGAAAGCATTGTTAGATTAGAGTTGTTATTTTTATATGCATAATTTGACATCAATACTTTATTTGCAATTTTGATTTTATTTCACAATTTGAGTTATATAATTTTAACAATAAAAATTTTTCCTTAATTACTGAGGAACCAGAAGCTGGGAAATTTCCATCTTACAATCAGTTACAGTGCTGATTCACTTCAGAATACTCATCAGATATTGATAAAATGGAAAGGAAAACACAATAAACTAGTCTTCAGATTTTGTAAATCTGTGTTTAAAATCATAGTTATGCTTTTTTCTCTTTTCTTTATAGAAGTTTCTTTCTGCTTGGGGATCAGTGAGATGGTCGGTATGTAAGGGAAGCCCAAGGCCCAGAGTTTCATTTCTGAACACACGATGTGTAAGGAATGATTCAACTCTGAAAAGTTGTCACCTGACAACAGTCACATGACATATATAGTACTCCCAGCACCACAGACAGGTGCATGTGCAGGTAGGCATGCATGTATGCAAGCACGCATGCGCACATGCACACAAACACACAATGTAACAATTCTCTTGAATCCTGAATCCCAACACTTTCAAAGTTATACCTATTACCTAAAGAGTGGCTACTAATAAGGCTACTTATGCTGATTAGCCTGGGCAAAGGACAGGTGATTGACTTACTGTACGTGCGTCCCACACAGACAAGGTCTTGTCTGCAGAAGCAGTGAGAAGAGTGTTGGAGAAGGGGAAAAACTCAATGCTGTTCACAGAATCGGTGTGTCCATATAATGTATATCTGCACCGTTCACTGTAGAAAGGGAGTAAGAACAAGGATTTAGGACTTTGTATCTAAATATTGTTATTAGCACTGCCAATGCAATGCTAATAAAAAGCAAACCCAAGAACTGAAAAGCATCAACAGTTTAAAAATAGCAGAGACAAGCATGTGCACATGTGGGCGTTCACTTACACATACATTTGCAATAACAATATATTAGGCATAGTGGCACATGCCTATAATCTAAAATTCTGGAGACAGGGTAGCCATGAGTTCCAGGATGGAATGGGTTACAGACTGTCACAAATAATCAAAGAACAGTTTCAAAGAAACATTTTATAATCACGTAAGCACTTAGAAATAATTAGTAGGATCAAATACATTTAAATTACCTTCAAATTATGGAACAATTTGTGCTGTTACCTTACACTACTTTTAACAGCATTTCTTTAGGTACGTGTGTAGAGGGCAGAGGGCAGCGGGCAGCTTCCAGGAGTCCACTCTCTCCTCCTACTGTTGTGGATTCTATCGGTCATCAGCCTTATCACAATCACTTTTATCCACTGAAAGTCTTACTGGCCCTATACTGTTTATTTATACCTTGAAATAAATACATAAAACTTGTCTCCAACTAGTAAAAGAACATGTTATTGTAAAGAAAATCTCCCACCAATCCCAATCCCAAAGGTCAAGTCCACTTTCTTAGGTCACCATTTTCCTACTTGGTTCCTCAGTCTGTCTCTACATTACAATGACTGGTCATACTTTTGGAAAATACTCAGATCCAGTTTCAAACCCGAAATATCCCCTTCCAATTGATCCATGATGGATCCAGGCATTGGCGAGTTAATGTCTGCGCTGGTAATTGTAATTTGCCTTTGGGGATGAGAATTTAAACAAGTGTTTTTCAGAGTGTTTCATTCAGACTAGCAGTATCAGCATCACTTGGGACTGGATCCAAAATGCAAATTCTCAGCCTCATCTCAAACCTATTGAATCAGACGTTCTGGAGTGAGGCCCAGCAATCTGTTTTAGCAAGCACTCCAGGGAATTCAGATGCACGCTGACATTTGAGAGCCATTGATCTGAACTACAGGAAATGAGCGGGGAGGAGTGTCTTCACCCTTTGCCGTGTTATGGATGGACTGTCACTCAAAGCATGACACGCACTGGGCAGAATCACCTTCATCTGTTATGGCAAATCATTTTAAAATAATGTCATTTATAAACCCATTGCAAAACTAGAGAAAGTGGAATCAGTAAAGAAAAGTGCTCAGAACAGTGAAATCAGCATATATGCACCACTAATGGGAGCACCAATGACCTCTAACCTATCTGTGCATCTCCTCTCTGGCTTTGATATGCCTCCTGTGATCATATGATGTGGTGGGCCAACCTGAGCCAGAGGCAGAAGGCTGGATGGCAGTCCTGACCTGGACAAAATCCAGCAGGATAAGGGTTGAGTTGACTCTGGGTGGCAGATTTCCTCCTTCGGCAAAGAAAATGAATTAACTGAAAATACCTGAATGTTCAACACATCACAACTGTAAAAGTCTTTAACCGAGTGTGACAATAGGAAATAGAAGGACAGATGTCGTTTTGGGCCTGGTGCCTCAGAGATATTAGGAAAGTTTTCTCCTCACTTTGTAAATTTTGACATTTTCTTAAGATATCAAGAAATATTAAGGTTTAATCTAAATTTGAATATGGATTCAAGTTACTCCCCCTTTGCATATTAAGATAACTATTATGCAACATATCATTAATAAAACATAAAACTATTAAAATTCAAGATTATTCTGTATTGATTTACCTTCAAATTTAAAAGGTTTGGAGATTGGCTAATAATAATTTTGGTTATCTTTTTGATTTGTGGTTCTGAGAATTGAAGCAAGGGTCTCCTAAACGCATACCAAGTACTCTACCAAAGAATTATGTCCTTAGTTTCTTGGCTGACAATATTTGGATGGATAAAGCTATTATATGAATATGCACTGGTGTCAATAGACACAGCCTGTAAGTGAACTTCTTTTTTTATAAATAATATTTTAGAAACAGGCCAACTCACATGCACATTGTCTTGCTTTCCACTTCAGGTAAAGGTTTTCATAGTTATAGCAGAGACCACATGACCCACGAGCCTAAAATACTTTATACTAATACTTGCTCTGAAACAAACATGACTGCATCCCCTGAGAGATATACTAAGGTATTCCAGTTTCTCTCCTGGAACTCACTCCTTTAGACCAGGCTAGTCTCGAACTCAGAGGCCTGTCTCTGCCTCCTGCGTGCTGAGATTAAAGGCTTACATCAACACTGCCAGACTCTTTTTTAAAAAGTAAGATTTATTTATTTATTATGTATATAGTGATCTGCCTGCATTTATGCCTCCAGGCCAGAAGATGGCACGAGATCTCATTATAGATGTGAGCCACCATGTGGTTTAAGAATTGAACTCAGGATTTTAGAAGAGTAACCTATGTTCTTTAATTTGAGCCATCTCTCCAGCTCCCATATTTGAATTTTTAAAGGTATCCTTCATTCTTACAGTATTGAATTTATCTCATTTTTTAAAACTCATGGAGTCCTTCCTTACTCCCTCCCTCCCTCAGTTCCTTCTTCCCTTTCTTCCTTCTTCTTTTCTCTTTTCTTATTTTACTTTGTGTAATCCTGGATGTCTTGGAACCTGCTTTGTATACCAGGCTTGCCTTGAACTCAAAGAGATCTGCCTGCCTCTGACTCCCGTGTGCTGGGATTAAAGGCGTGCACCACCACTGCCTGCCTTCATTTTTTCCTTCTTAAACATATTTTTTAATGTAATGGCTATTTTCTAATGATATAAAATGCATGAGTACAAATTTTTTCTCTGAAAGTTTATAATCTAATCCCATTTCTTGGAATGAACAACTTTGAATATTATCATAATTGTCCTAGCTAAAGTCCTAGGATAGAGATGCAGCTAGAGGAAGAAGATAAAAGCAGAGACCGATTATAAAAGTGATAATGGTATAACTGTTACAGTAAAGAACAAATATAAATTTTAATTATAATTTAATCATAAGATACCACAAGTATAATTTAAAAAAAATGCTAAGTCAAGTAAACACTTTCAATATAAGACAATTTTTATTTACTTTAAGTTTTAAAATTTTTGTTTACTAGTATTGTGTGTGTGTGTTTTTGTGTGTGTGTTTGAGTGTGTGTGTATGTACATATAAACATATGTACATATAACAACAGTCAAAGAACAAAGAGGCCACAAATTTGAAAGAGGTCGTGGAGGGGTGTATGGGAGGGTTTAAAGAGAGGAAAAGGAGGAAAGTGATGCAATTATAATGAATATATAATATAATTATATTATAATCTCAAAAATAAGAAAATAATTACAATAATAATAATCTTAAAAATACATCCAAAAGTGAAAAAAAGTAATTGAAATAAAAATGGACTGTAAAATCATTTTCACTTCTAGAAGGCATGGTGAACAAAACCAAAATGTATTCTTATTTCCTCCCAGTTGCTTTTACTCTTTCATTACACTGAAAAAGTCTCAGGCAAACTGCTCGCCCCCTCTTTCCCAGCCTGTTGCAATGGACGATGTTCTTGTGATGAGCAACAGCTTCTGACTCACTACTAACATGGGAAATGTGAAGCTTTAATGAGCAGATTTTGGTAAAAATTTTCGGTTACTCTTGTAGATGTTTGTTAGTTACAGGTAACGTCTTCTCCCTCATCTATTCTTTTCTTTCATTTATCTTATGAATTTGGGAAATACCACTTTTGTTCTATGTTGTTTCATTTGCCCTATTTCATTTTGTTGGTTAATATTCATTTTATTTCATAACTCAATTATGTTTATTCTGTGTGTTTTGTGGAAGGAGAGACATCAATCAAGATCTTTCATTTCCATTCCACTGGTCTCAATACTCCTCAGTGTCTTTTACCTACGTCTACTGCCTCAAAAATAATAATAATAATGAAATGTTATTCTTATTTTGCTATTTTATTTTTAAAAGCAATTTAAATTCTATCATTTATGTAATTTCTTTGAAAGTACAGAGTACTTTTCTGAGTTCTTGGTTTAATATCTCAGGAATTTCTTTTTTAATTGCCCTTTAATTTTATTTTTTTGTCCTCACCTTTTTATTATTTTTATTGAGCTCTACATTTTTATCTGCTCCCTTCCCTTCTTCTCTCCTCCCTTTCAACCCTTCCCCAAGGTTCTCATGCTCCCACTTTACTCAGATCTTGTCTTTTTCTACTTCCAATGTAGATTAGATCTATGTAAGTCTCTCTTAGGGTCCTCATTATTGTCTAGGTTCTCTGGGACTGTGATTTGTGGGCTGTTTTTTTTTTTTTTGCTTTATGTTTATGAGTACATATGATAATTGTCTTTCTGTATCTGGGTTAGTTACCTCACTCAAAATGATGTTTTCTAGATCCATCCATTTGCCTGCAAAATTTAAGGTGTTATTTTTTTCTCTCAGGAATATCTTATACATTGTGTTATCTACCGGGATTGGCATGTATCAACTTATTTTCAATTTTTATAATGCTGTATAAATCCTAGATTTAGTTCCCTATACTTTTGACTGATTTTTAGTATGGGAACACCTGCATGCTAATGACTGTTGACACATAAAGAGCATTCAGATTTATCCTTCCTCCTGGAAGGATAATCTACAAAGTCTATTCAGATGTACTGTAGCCTCCAAACTTCTCAACAAGTTTATCACTTATTTGAATACCAATGTTCACTTACAATTTTGTATTTTAAAATATAGTGTTATGGGACCTGTTAAACTTCTCAGGTCTCTTCTTTAGTTCTAAATGATCAGAACCTCTATCTATGTTAGTCTCCTTTAAGTCTTTTATGGAAAAATAAACATGGTTTCCTAAGATTCAGACTTCCAATAACTACAAAAAAATATAGTGATTCTCTTCCAACAAAAGAAAGATATAATAAGATGTATATTATTTAGGCCAGTCTTTTCTAGTATTGAATTAAAACAGTGTACCATGGTCTTATATGAGAGAGAAAGGGGTAAAAATATCTCAATACCCACTATTTTATGACCATGACATTATACTAAGAAATAAATAAATAGAAGGCTTCTGTGACAACTACCAAAACACAACAACCTATAAAAGCCATTAAAGAGAACTCTTAGAAAAATGTGATAAGGATGCTGTAGCGTAGCTCTCCACGACAGATGGCTTCTGGTAAACATGACGGGGGTTAGAGAAAGCATTCAGTGTTTTCTTTAAGGGCTGACCACTTGGGATTTGAGTATATGGGCAACACAAAATGAACTTTCTTTTTAATTCTTTTATGAGAGGTGGGGAGAGGAAAGGTGACAAGAGTTGGGGGTGGACTTGGGAAGACTGGGAAATTAATGTAATCAGGGTGCATTCAGTGAAATTCTAAAATAATTAGGAAAAAATTGTTAGAAAAAAAGAAATATGGAAATAAAGCCTCATTGAATTGAATCTCATGAGCATGAAATAGTGAGTCTACTCTCTACGTTACAGTAGACTATTTTCTAGGAATTGGCAGTGTGGGAATTCTATGTAAAAGGAACTGAGCTGAGATTGGCAGTAGTTAGTATGCAAGGATCCATAATGAGTGGTTTAGATAGGATTTCCTCAGACTAGGATTTCACAAGGTCTATAAAGAATCCCTTCTCTGCCATCAACGACAAACAATGACGCCAAGGATCAAGGACTTCCAGAAGGGTTTAGAGTTTAATTTTTAGCCAGAGTGAATTGACATTACTAAATATCCAAGCCTTTCACTTGGGATTACAGAAAACCTCTACCACGGGAGCAGATATTAGATTCATGAATTGATCTCAAGTCAACAGCATATTTTATTATCAAATATTAAAACTAAATGTGAAAGCACACTAACCAGAACAGAACCCTGCCTGCTTCATAAAAATGATCTATATACAGATTTATATTCAAAAGAAATATCCTGTGTATATAAAAATTGCTATGCATATGAAGATATAAAAATAAGAGCCACAATCAAAAAAGAAACATTAAAAAAACAGATCTTGAACTAATTGTTGAAATCAAAGACTTAAAAAAATATTTTACAAAACATACAAGTATGTAAATGAATATGTATTTACAGTGCTTGTGGAGATAATCTCCTAAGATAAAGAAAAATGTTAAAATTGGGGGCTCATGAATAATAAGTACAGAAAATTTAAAAAAAATCATTGAGTAAACAAAATATCTGCTTAGATACTTCAGAAAAGAATAAAAATTCAGAGTTTTAATCATCAGTAGAAAAATATGAGAATGTTTAACACACATGTACTTGAGTTTGCAGAGAAGGGTAGAGTATTAAGAAACATTTTTGAGAAATAATGGCTAAAATTGTTTCCAATTTAAAGGAAAATATCATAGTTCTGATACATTTTTTAACTCCAATAACATTGTACCAAAGAATATCATAGTCAAAATGTCAAAGCAAGGCATAAAACAAAACAACAACAACAAATCCCAAAGTTTTCATAGATAAAAGAAACAGAACATAGAAGGGTACAAGGCTCCAATGGCAGCCGATATCTCACCAGAAGAAGAAAAAAGAAGCAAAGGGGGGGGGGGGCAGAGTTGTGTTTTCAAAAGTGCTGAATTTAGGGATTCAGCTAAAAATACCTTTATTTATGAAGATAAAACAAAATTTCAGATCAATGAAAGTTGAAAAAAATTGATCGCTAGGAAATCTTTCCTACAAGACTTGCTGAATTGAAGTTATTCATACTGAGTGAAAATGGCACCAGGCAGAAACTTTAGTGTATGAAAAGAACAAAGGGAACTTAGGTGATCAATACACGAGCAAGCTAAAATGCCATTTCCCAATTTTGATAACTACTGGAAAAGGAAATATAGCAAAAAAGGATATAGGTATAAAATATAGGGATTTTTCCAAATAGAGGCAATTCATCCTATAAGAATTATATTCTAACATCAAGATGTTTTAATATAGAATTTGTCTTTACTTATATTAAAACTTCCTCTATGAATGAACAGTTCACAGATACCTATTCTCTTCACTTTGGCCATATGTAAGTTTCTAATGAGTACTGAAAACTGCATTGATATGAGTATAAGACACAGATTAGAGAACATTTTAATGCTATGTTCATTTATCAAAATAATAGTAGGTTCACCTGAGGCTATAAATGACATGTGCACACTCATACCCACACACAAGCACACAGGCACACAGGCACAGAGAGAGAGAGAGAGAGAGAGAGAGAGAGAGAGAGAGANATTGATTCTTTCAAGGATCAAAGAACATTATGGAAGAGGTAGAAATGATTGCAAGAATCAGAAGTTGCTGAAGCCTGAAGCAAAACAGTGTTTTCTGACTGTGAGAGAAGTGTTGTGCTTATTAATTCACAGACACTATGGTTGCCTATACAAAGGATGCACAAGATGAACCAGTCAACACTTCAGCAAGGGTGGATGAGGGGCTAATGAGCCCTCAGCCCCAGCAATGGAGATGTTGACAACTGGTGGCTACTGGAAGAGGAAGAATCAGTTTACATTAAGGGTGCAGAGCCAGGCAGATCACCCACATTCCGGTGGATGGCCTCATACCCTTCTTATATTGACAGCACTAATTGGACTCAGTGAGTCACTTACAAACAAAACCAAAGCAGAGACCATGAAACTGGCAGTGGGTGGGAAGGAGGTCTGAGAAGAACTTGGATAGGTTCAAAATACACTGTGTTCATGCATAAAAACTAAAAATGCTATATTCTTTTAAAGACTGTTTTTGAAATAACACCAAAATATTTATTCATATGTATGTGTCAATAATATGTTACCAGGAATACAATGTACATATATAATTATATGTGTATATGTTTTGACATATTTCCCATGTTGTCAACTATCTCTCTACTTGCAAACTTTAGAACTATTTAGGCAAATATAAAGGGTTAAAATATATTTTATTAAAAACTATTTAATAAATGCATATACAGGAAAAATATTTAATTGGTAAATTGTGTCCTAACATTAAATGCACTTATAGTAAAATATCGTATACACTCATAACTCATATCCAGACTTGTATTTTTATCATCATTAAAACTCAATTCAATTATTTGGGAATATATTCATTTCTATTGTCAGGTATAGAGAAAATCATTCAGTGATATGGCTCATATGCTTCCCCAAAGGAAACAGAAAACATAGGTCTTCACACTTCTCAAGAAAAGAGAGAACTCCTGAAGGCGTGAGGGAATCTGGAGACGTCACTGGCTGAGGTGAATGTGTCCTGGGCCTCCAGCTGAGAGTTCGAACAGACCTGGGAGGCACTGGCTGAGGTGAATGAGTCTGCTCCACTGAGGGAACAGACCTGGGAGGGATTACTTAGCTGCTAGAGAAGAACAGCCTATTCAAAACTCCTTCAAAATGGGGAAAATGACCTAAAGTGATGGAGCATGACAGAAGGGCAGAATGAAATGACTTGTACGTTTGTACAGAAACAGCAACACTGTACCCTGATTCACTCTTCTTTTTCTCTTGTGCTGTTTTCCTATTGTTTTATAGGAAGAAGTTAGTTTTCAGGAAACAGCGGTTTCTTTCTCTTTTAAATTCATTCTCATTTATTCACAGAGATGCCACAGTTTGCAAGTGGAGGTCAGCACTGTGGAATTGTTTCTTGTCTTCCTCAAAGGTCCTGGGGCCCAAAGTGAGATCTTCAGTTTAGGATCATGTGTCTTTACCAACTGAGCCAACTAGGTGGCCCACAACAGCTATTTCTTAGCTTACCTCCTATGTTTTTATCATTTATTCCTGCTTATCTCTATTCCATTTCCTTATGTATTTCATTTGATTTTTATAGATAACTGAATGTTTTTTTTTTCAATTTTCAATTAGCTGCAAAAAATAAATAAATGAATTTATCTACTATTTCTGCTCGAATAATATTCCTTTATATTGCATTTTCCATGTATAAGTCAAATATAAGAAGAAAACATTCTTACAAACAAATGCCTTATGTGAGGGTCTTAATTTCTATGCATTTTGATATAATTAATGTTTAATGTAAAGTGGCACCTTTAAAAATCCCAGGCTTGTAAGTACATACAAAAAAAATGTGGTCAATGGGATTACAGAACTTTCATAGGAAGCAAGTCACAGATATAATTTTAAGAGACTCTGAAGAGGGGATTTTGAATCTATCTTTCTTTTGAAAGTGTAATGTGGGCCATAGGGATAAGGATTCCTACAGGACATACAACACACAGCTGAAAAGATAGGCTTATGATGATCACCTAGTGTTTAGAGACTCTCTAAGAAATAAGAAAGCCATGCAAATCATGCCTTGTCAGAAAGATGGTTTGTCTCCCTTTCGATCTACTTTGACCTGCAATATTAATAGAGAAGATGAATCTATTAACTCTAACCCTTCTAACAGTCTCTCTACCCCTCCCTAAGGAAAACACCTGGAACATCCACCCCTCTTCTTATATCAGTTGGCTTGCAGAAACACTGTGCTTTCCTCCAATCTATAAAGAGAATGGAGCCTCTGGACCCATGCAGTCCCAGGTCCCATCTACATGCACTTTGAAATCAAAATAAGAGAGGCAGAGCCCTAGAGAGGAAAACTAAGCCTGCACTCATGTTTCTCACCCACTCTTTCATTGTAAATCAGTGTGTCCCACAAATGCGCTCTACAAATCTGACATGGCCCACCTCTGAGGATGGAGATTTGAGACAGAAATGTCCACTCTAAAAATCTCAACACTGTTATCCATAATATCCAAGGCACCTTCTAGCTTATTTATAAAACTTTATATCTTAGCTATTTTAAAATCATCCAGGATTCTGCACTTAATTGGGATAAATTAAAGCTATATCCACATTTTTACTTCCAAATAAAGACCATTTTTAATGAAAGTATGTTGCTTTAGATGAACAATATGTAAAAATATATAATCACAGATAATATTCTCTATTTGCAAATATGGAACTCAATTGACTATTCAACAAAGTTGTTGATGTCTAAACAAAATCTACTACAGATTCTGCCTCAACTACATAGACAACTTCTCTGCAAAATTATAGGGTGGATGCGAGAGTAAGAAATCAAATGACCTTGGAGCATCATTCAGGCAAGTGTTTGATCCAAACTCTGAAGAGTAAGCATATGAACATAGTATCTTTTCTTTGGCCATAAACCTGCATTCACACTAAAGGCAAATCCCTGACAAGCTCAAATCCAGTGATATTATATATTCAGGATTTGTTTATCCATGATTTAAACAATCAGGAGTAAAAAGGGTTTGAAAAAAACTGCATATATAATGGATAGTAATTTGTACCTTATTATATGAACAATAAAGTCTAATGAGTATATATACAGCATTTACATTATATTATATCTCTTATGTAGGTTACTTGCTATGTTACACTTTTATTTACTGTGACAAAGTGCTTGGCATTATAACATGATAGCATTATAACATTAAAAAGTAGATAGTTTTTCGTTCCTGTCCTGGAACTAGCTCTTGTAGACCAGGCTGGACTCGAACACCCTGTCTTGAAAATCAAAAAAAAAAAAAAAAAAAAGTGGTTAGTTTAGTTTTGGCTCCAGATTTCACCTTATCCTAGAAGCTCATTACATTGCCTAGAGGCTGAGGTGAGATTAAAAACCATGGGTAAAAAAGCATGTGGTAATGGAGACTGTTCACTTCAGGACAGTCAGGAAGCAGAGAGATGGATGAGGGGATAAAGACTGAGCTAGTATGCTTTTCCCATCCCCCCTTTATTTTATCAGAGTCCCTTGCTCATAGGATAATACTGCCTACATCTAGAGCAAATTGTTTCCCTCCTCACTCAGGTGTCTGTGGACTCACCCTCAAAGATGCACCTTGAGAAAATGCTAACCTCCTAGATCAGCGGATCTCAGCCTTTCTGTGTCCTTCACTACAGTCTCTCATGTTGTGATGATAACCAACAGTAGAATTATTTCTGTTGCCACTTCATGAAGCTAATTTTGTTACTCTTATAAATCATACTGTAAACATCCTGACCCCTATGAAATGGTCATTTGATCACTAAAAGGGTCATGACCAACAGGTTGAGAGCCACTGTCCTAGATGATTTTTAATTCAACCAAGTTGACAATCAAGATTAATTATTGCCAATGCCAATACTATGCCATTTTATATAAGAGAAGTATGTTCATATTTCTGTATGAAAGTAGAAATATGTATCAGGTGAAGGTAAAGATGGCAGAGTAGCACACCCTGATAACAGCAAGAAAAAAAATAACTGAATAACAAAACCCAGAAGAATAAAATTTTAAAAAATCAAAATGACAATTCAAGGCAAAATAAAATAAAGGCTAAAGCAAATAACTTTAAGACAAGTTTCTCTATTTTACATTATGGTTTATGGTGACATTTCTTGCTTACTGCTCCAAAAATTTACACACAAGAATGCCAAGTTAAATCAGCTCTTTTTATTTGTGACTTCATATTCACAAATTTCGCCACTTGCTAAAATTAATTTGTCTTTTGACCAAGCTCTAGTCAGTCATCTGAGCCATCTTCCAAACTAGTTTCATCTTTAGCATATAAAACTATTATAAGGAATATGTTTCCACTCATTGTTTTTGCCATCACAAAAAGACTTAAAGATTAAGCTAGTTTACAAGATCTTAAGGCTCTCCTAGCTGGCCTAAGTGTCTGCCAGAGAAATTTCAGGGCTCTGAAAGAGTTCACTTTCAAGTCCAAACTTGATAAGCACCTGACCACTTTCCCTAACAGTTTACTAAAAAAAAAAAAAAAAAAAAGCTGACATTCTCCGTATTTCATGTGTGTGTGCGCACGTGCATGAGTGTGTTTACACAACACTGAACTATCTTTATCAAAGCTCACCCTTTAAAGCATAATCATGAGCAAACCTTACACTTAGATATGAGTAATAAATTGCATTGCACAGCAGGATGTAAATGGAGGAAGACTGCATTTCATTTGTTTCCTGGCTGCCCAGACTGAATAATGACACAGAAACTGTGTTAATTATAACACTTTTTGGCCAATAGCTTAGGCATATTCCTGGCTAACTCATATCTTAAATTAACATATTTCTACTAATATGTATTGCCACAAGGCTGTGGCTTACCGGGTAAGTTTTCTGTGTCTGTCTCCTTCAGCAGCTCCATGGCATCTCCTTGACTCTGCCTACTCTCTCTCTATCTCATCCAGCCTGGCTATAGTCTGCCCTACCATAGGCCAAGCTTTATTCATTAACCAATAAAAGCAACACATATACAGAAGGACTTTCCACATCAGCAGGGTGATAATTGATCAAGATAACTGGTTTCACATTTAAAAAAAAAAAACTGGTAGAAAGAACTTTCAATGTCTTCACTAAAAAGAAGTAAAATGATGCACAATTGAGGAAATGGATATGCTTATCTACTTTATTTTTTAATTAAATTTATTAATTAGTTAGTTATTTTCTCAGCTCCTCAGAGAAAATAAATCCTTTCCTGGGAAGTCAACTAAATCTGTCCCATCATCTCCCTCACTGAGGCAGTACCAAGCTCCTCCCTACCGTGCCTAGGCTGAGCAAGGTATCTCTTCATAGAGAATGAACATCACAAAGTCAACTCATGCATTAGAGTTAGACCCTGGTCCCACTGCCAGTGGTCCCACATATGTACTTTAAACATTGTAAAATGTTATACATACTGAAATATCACATGGCAGCCAGAAATATATATAATATTTGTATCTTTTTAAGTGTCTTTGGAAGAAGCAATCAGTCTTAGCTAAGGAATAAACTGTCTACTCAAGCTGGCCCGACTTTCCAGACTCTTTGCTTGCCCATTATCTTTTATCTTAATACTCTCTTTAAAATGTCTGTATAAAACATAGTAGAGCTAAGTTCCTGCAGAACCCTCTTCCTTCTGAAAAAAGTACACTACTGATTGTTACATGAGTGAATGTTCAGCTGTACTTATGTTTGACAGGGAATGAACTCCCAAATCAAGCCCTGTGGTACTTCTGTGGTTATTTGAAAACATGAACACAGTAGTGAAAATGTGTTTCAATCTGTTATCAATATAAGCAAATCTCTCTGTGTGCCTGTTTCCTTCATTGTTTATATTATGCCACAATTTCCCCACATATTTGTGCTTTTTCATTTGTGATTTCACTGTTTACAATGACAACACGGAGGTAACAGGATGATGTCTAGTCTTTTCCAAGTCTGCAAAGGCTAATGTCATATATGTTAAGTAAATTTCATTCACATGTGAGTTAAAATACTGCTTTGTGGGATTCATGTCAATGATTGAGTGATAGTTATTAAATAAGGTAAATTTAATACAAATGTACAAAAATATAACATATGCACTGATGTGGGATTTCCCTCTGTGTGCTGTGAATACCATTGGTTTATAAAGAAGCTGTGTTAGCCAGTCGCTTAGAAAATAGAGCTAAGCAGGGAAAACTAAACTGAATGCTGGGAGAATGAAGGCAGAGTCAGGGAGAAGCCATGTAGCCCCACCAGAGACAGATGCTAGAACTTTACCCAGTAAGCCGCAGTCATGTGGTGATACAGAGATCACTAGAAATTGGTTAAATTAAGATATAAGAGTTAGCCTATAAGAAGATAGAGTTAATGGGCCAAGCAGTGATTTAATTAATAGAATTTCTGTGTGGTTATTTCAGGAGTCTGGGTGGCCAGAAAATGAACAAGCAGCCAAGCAGCCTCCCACAACAATGTATTAATTGGTTAATAAATCAGCTGATGGGATACTAACCCCCGTTTCACCTAGAAGAGCCATTTGCATTTACTAATTAGGTGCTTTTATATTCTTTTTTATTAAATTTTATAACAATTTTTCTCATTTTACATACCTATACAGCTTCCACTTCTTCCCCTCCTGCTTTTCCCACCTTCCCCTATCCCAACCCCCCATCCATTCCTCAAAGAGTTTAAGGCTTCCCAAAGAGAGTCAACAAACACTGACACATCACTTTGAGGCAGAAATGAGGCCCTCCCCCTTATATCTAGTCTGAGGAAGGCATCCCTCCAAAAAGAATAGACTCCAAAATGCCAGTTCAAGCACTAGGAATAAATTCTGGTCCCACTGTCAGTGTCCCCAGAGATTGCCCGACACACAACTGTCACCCACATTCAGTGGACTAGTTTTGTTCTATGTAGGTTCCCCCACTATCAGTCTGAAGTCAGAGAGCTCTCATTAGCTCAAATAAGCTGTTTCTGTGAGTATCACCTTCATGGTCTTAACCTCTTTGTTCATATCATTTCTTCCTCTCTTGGACTTGTCTCTGGAAGATCAGTCTAGTTTTTATTGGTGGATCTCTGCATCTGCTCCCATCAATTGCTGGATGAAGGTTCTATGATGACAATTAAGATAGACATCGATTTGTTTACAGAAGAAGGTCAGTTTAGGTACCCTCTCCTCTATTGTTTAGGGTCTTAGCTGGGGTCATTCTTGTGAATTCCTTGGAATTTCCCTCTCTGTCTTTCCTCCATCTCAGCTATCCTGTTCCCTTGTATTCTTGTCCTCTCTCCCCTTTTCCCCTCCATTTTTGCCCTCCCCCCTACACTCCCAATTTTCTCAGATCTTGTCTAATTCCCTTCCCCTCAAAGGGATTCATACATGTATCTTTTAGGGTTCTCCTTGCTACCTGGCTTCTCTGGGGTCAGGGACTATATGCTAATTATCCTTTGTTTTATGTATAATATCCACTTATAAATAAGTTTACAGGAAAAAAAGAATGGAGAATAACAGTCAGTATAGTAAGTACTGGGGGCAGAATTTTTGTTGTAGAAGGCTACTTGTTTGTTTTGTGGCTGCACAGACTCTCAAAATAACCACACAGAAACTGTATTAATTAAATCACTGCTTGGACCATTACCTCTAGATTCTTATTGGCTAACTCTTACATTTTAATTTAATTCATTTCTATTAATACGTGTATCACCACGAGGCAGTGGCTTACCAGGTGAAGTTCCGGTGTCTGTCTCTGGTGGGGTTACATTACTTCTCTCTGACTCTGCCCTTCTCTTTCACAGGATTAAATTTAGTTTTCCCCACCTAGCTCTACTCTATCCTATCATAGGCCTAAGACAGTTTCTTTATTAACCAATGGTATTCACAGCATACAGAGGGGAATCACACTTCACCTTTATATCAAAGTTAGTCTAATATTATGGACTTTAATATTATGTACTTTAAGATACTATCAATAAATCAGTGTCAATTTAGGGCCTTACACCATGAGCAACTTATAAAACTGTTCAGACAGAGCAATACCTCCTAGAGATTACATAACCATTCATTATTAGAAAACGTTCAGTGCTTATAGGTAAAGAGGCATTATCTGGAATTTAGTTTATGTTAAGCCATTCTCCTCAATGTGTAAAAACTAAACATGTAACATTTAGAAACATTTTATAATTTAGATAAGGTGGTAGTAGTGATGAGCCTGATCTAGAGAAAAATGTGTATAGGGTCACAAGAGGCAAAGGCACACTCCCTTCCTAACTCTGGGCTCACAGATTTCACATTGGTACACTGAGATTTATCACAGTGAGGGTGTTTTCTAGAAAAGTCAGCAGATGTGTCAAGTTAGAACTTTTAATTTCTGGTGGTAGAGCTAAGGAGCACAGTCAGTACCAGTAAACTGATTCCATTAAGGTGGCAGGATGACTGGGATTGCCCAAATATGTTGTGGGATATTTGTACACTCTGTGGATAGGTATTGCTGTCATTGGTTTAAAAAAAAAGATATAAATGACCAATAACTAGGCAGGAGAGGGTAGTTGGAATTTCCAGAGAGAGAGAGAGAGAGAGAGAGTAAGAGAGAGACAGAGAGGGGAAAGGAAGAAGGAAGGAAGGAAACATTAGCAGACTTACAGCAAGTCAGGCATGCCATACTGAGGAAAGATAAAAGCTACTTGGTATAATGTAGATTAATAGAAACAAGTTAATTTGAGTTATAAAAACTAGTTGGAAACAAGTCTAAGCTAAATGCCGAGCTTTCATAATTAATAATACTCCATGTTACTATTTGAGGGCAGGTGGTATAAGAAAGTCTAATGAGAAAAAAAATGCTACACAAATATCTGAAAAACATTATTTCATGAAGTTATTTCTACAACAAATTAACATGCAAATCGGAAGACAAAGTAAGCAAAATGTTTCTTTGAAAATAGTGGGTGGGATACACCCAATACTTCTAGAGCCAGGAAAGAACAAAAGGGAAGTAGCACAAGGTTGTGGTCTGCCCCAGAATGTCCATCACACACCAGAAGTCTCATTCTTGTATGTTTGGGTCTTGGATCAAGACTCATATCCAAAGTTCCCAGGTTCTTGGTGCTGTGGTTTGCTACAGAATATTTGATTACCATGTGAATTCCAAGATTTAATTGAAAAATCTGTTTCTGATTGTGTTGGTCACACACACTTTTAATACAAGAACTTTCTGCTTGAATATTGTGAGTAAGATTAAATAAAATCAACCATAGGTTAAGAGAAGAGCAAGCAACAATTTGATAGGGGAAAAAACACACAGCCAGTTACAGAGAGTCAGGAGAATTCACAGGAAGTAGAAAAAAGGGGCATTTAGTCTGAAGAGTTTTGCTCGAGATGGCATACAAGAAAGCTGTCCATCTGGGATGTTGGTGGAGAAGGAAGGCCAGCTGAGTAGATTCTCTGCCCCATTGAACTACCAGGTTCTCACCCTAGCATCTGACTCCTGACTCTGTCTTGGTAAAACTGAGAGATTAGGATTTAGATAATAAACAACATTTGAAACTCCAATGCATGGCATGACAATATGGACAGAGAAATTATGTCAGCTGCAGACAGATTTTGTAAGAAACCTAGCAAGTCCTCAAGGAGAGAGATAAGTAATATTGAAAGGAAAAAGCTTTCCCACTTTTAATTTGGATTAGGACCCTATATAATGCTACTTTATATAACTTGAAAATAGAAGCAGAAATTGAAAAAATAATTGACTTAACTGAAATTGACATAATGTTGACTATAATTACTATCAGTCTGATAATTCATATTTTATCCTTAATAGATACAGTATTTTGTGCCAAATATAAAAAGTGGATTGAAAAAATACAAGACCTAGACTTGTAAACAAAAATAAGAAAACAACTCAGACACAAAGGAATTTAGACAAGAAACTGAAGTGGGGGGGGGCAAATTTTATTAGAAAACCAACCTTAGTTTATCCAGTTACTATACAAGAACTATCAACAGATAATAGGCACCCCCAAGGTTATCAGGAAGCTAAATGGAATCCTATAGAAATTATAGATTTGAGGAGATTTAAGAAAGCAGTTGCATCATGTGGTATGCCATCAACTTATGTGAAATAGATATTATATTCATGGGCAACTCAGAACAGAGTTATCCCCCAAGACTGGAAAGACCTGTAAAAAGCAATATTGAAAGCTGGTCCTCAGTGACAATGGCAACATAGTAGAAAGCAGAAGCTGGGTACATAGAACAAAGAAATAGGGCTAGAAGTATTAATACTTCCCAAGATTGGTTTCTGGGTGAAGGTCAATATGCTAGGTACAAAGGCAGCTTGAATTCAAAGATCACACCTTGGCACTGTGTCACTGAGCAGTTTAAATGCTTGAGCAAAGTTAAAGAATCTAGGAAGATGTCTGAGTCATTTACCAAAATTAAACAAGACCCAAAAGAAGCCTTCACTGAGTTTTTAAAATGATTGACTCCACCTGTAAATAGACAGTATCAGATCTAGAAGGCAGACAAATGTTAATTGAATCTTTGGCTTTTGAAAATGCTAATTCACAATGCAAAAGGGTAATTATGCCTTTAAAGAACAGATCCGCACCAATAGATGGATGGATTAGAATTACAGTTGATACTGGATCTGACATTCAAATGATACTCTAGTAGGAGAAGTAATTTCTAAAAGTTTTAAGGAAAATCAACATTTCAGATATTTTAATTGTGGAAGAGAAGGTTATATGAAAAAGGGTTGTATGCAAGACGTTCTTAGAATTAATTTTTTTTCTAGAGATAATCCAAACAGAAGAACCCTGGCTTCTGAATAATGCAGAAGGTGTTTCAAAGGCCAGAAGAATTGGACTAATGAATGCAGATCAACAAGGGATAAGCAAAGTAACCCTTTGCCATTGGGAAATACCCTAAAGGGCCTTCCACAGGCATTGATATAAAATCTTATTAAATGATGTCCAGTGAACCCCAGAAAAACTTATCCATATATCAATTAAAATATTTAATGGCTGTTGTTAAAAAAAATACTGCTCTGGGTGTTATCAAAGACAGAAAAAATTCAGTAGAGAAAATAAAAAATTTAGAAAATACCAGAAAACACATATTTTAGCAAACTAAATGACCAGAGATCAAAGCTAAAAATAAAAATAAATGGCATTGAAGTTAAAGGTTTACTAGGCACAGGAACAGAGGAAACAATAATTTCACTAAAATCTTCACATCCAGATTGGCTGTTGAGGGGGTAAATATTCAGCTTTTAGGGATTGAAGTTTTATCAAGTAAAACAAAGTGTAAGATGGGCCTCATTTATAAGGACAGAAGAACAAATAGGAAATTTAAAGCCAGATTTTGCTAACATGGCCATGAATTTAAGGCCACGTGATTTGTTGAAGCAGTGGGAAATACAGATTAGCAATCCTCCAATCTCAGAAACAAACAACAAAATAAAGAATGCTTCTGAGAAAAATAGTAAAAGCATTATCAAAAACAGTCACACAGACCAATTAGGTTATATATTAGAAGGATACAGAAGCTCTTCATCATTTAAACACCCTACCATTAAAAAGGTAAACTGGCAAACCTGTGTGGAATGAACAATCACTTTTGACATACAAAAAATTACATCACTAGAACATTTAATACAGAGCAGCTAAATGTTCAATATATTGAAGAATTGACAAGACCTTAGAATTCTTCTGTATTTGTCATTAAAAATAAATGTGGAAGTGAATACTGTTAATAGATTTAAGAACCATAAGTAAGGTGATTCAGTCAATGGACTCATTGAAATATAATTACCTTTTCTTCCTTATTATCTAAGCCATGTTCTATCGTAGAGATTGATATAAAAGCCTGATTATTTTTTACTATACTTTTACAGGAAAAGGATAAAAAAAAAATTGCCTTCACAGTGTCTCCATATATTCCTCAACCCGTTGAAAGGTATCAATAGAAAATTCTTCCACAAGGAATGTTAAGTAGAACCACTTTGTGTCAATATTGTATAGAAATAATTCATAAGTAGTTTCCTCAAGCTAAAATTCATCATTATATGCATGATATATTACTGGCTGATTCAGATACACACACCTTAGGAAAAAATATTTGATGAAGTAAAAAGAATTTTGTCTTGCTTGAGATTAAAAATTACACCTAAAAATGCAAAAGAAAATATTCTATCAGTTACCTAGGATATAAGATAGGTTTATAGAAAATTAGACCACAGAAAGTGTAAATCAGTAGAGATAATTTACAGAGTCAAAGAGTTTCATAAATTTCTGGGAGATATTAACTGATTATGGTCCACAACTGGATTAACTGTTCAAGAAGAGGTAAGTAATTTATTTTAAACCTTACAAGGTGCTAAGGACTTAAATAGTGCAAAAAAAGTATCAGCTGATCGGAGAAGAAAGGTAATTCCAGGATGCATATGTGGATCACTTCATACCAGCTTGACTATGTGTTAGTTGTTTTGCCGTCTACAAATTCTCCCACAGAAATTCTTATGCAAGAGGAGAAAAGATCTTAGAATTGATATTTTAGCATGCAAACATAATAAAAATTAAGTACTTATATAGTAATGTTTCTGAATTGATTCTGAAATGAAAAATGAGGCCTTTTCAATTAGGAGGAATTGTGATACCTTTTACTAATGCTGAAATTGCATCATTATGGGCAGAAAATAAACATTGGCAAAGAGCTTAAAATCATTTTTTTGGGAGAAATTCACAACAAGTATCCCCAAAACAAGAGACTTCAGGTTATAAAAGGAACTAATTTGATTCTTCCTCATACAGTGAAGGGGACACCAATTTAAGAGCTCCTACATTCTATACTGGTGCAAATAAATCAGAAAAGGCAGGTTATAAGTCAGGAAAAATAAGTAAAGTCCCTATGATTCAGTTAAAAAATTAGAACCATGGGCCATTCTTCTGGTATTATTATATTTTCCTGAATATCTTAATATAGCTACTGACACTTATTATACAGAAAGAGTTGTTTTATATATTGAAACCATTTAATTTATTCCAGATAATTTAGAATCAACTTCACTATTTATTTAACTGCAACAAGTAATCCGAAAAACAAATCATCCTTTGTACATAACACATATCAGATCCCATATGGGTCTACCAGGCCCTCTAGCATAAGGCAATGATGAAATTGATTAGCTATTAATAGGAAATGTGCTAGAAGCCTC
Organism: Alexandromys fortis; assembly: GCF_014885135.2. Taxonomy (NCBI): domain Eukaryota; kingdom Metazoa; phylum Chordata; class Mammalia; order Rodentia; family Cricetidae; genus Alexandromys; species Alexandromys fortis. The sequence goes on from NW_026067966.1 coordinate 3,877,794, forward strand.
ACTATGTCAACAGCAAATGTTTGAAGAAAGATTTTTTTCCATACTTCACAACAAGCAAAACAAATTATAAGGAAAGGCCCCACTTGTTCTTTTATAAACAAGCTCCATTACCTGTAGGAAGTAACTTAAAAGGTACACACACACAAAAAAAAAAAATTAGAAAATTGGTGTGTTTCATTTTGTGGAGACTGGGAAATTAAAGAGTCTGCACCATACCATAGATCCACATTCAGCATTTTAATGGGCAACATTTTTAAGTTCTGAAAAAGCTGATTCTGTAATTACCCATTTATTAGAAGTTTTTACTATTGTGGATATATCTGTACAAGTTAAAACTGACAGTGCTCCAGCATATGTCTCTAGTAAAATGATTTTTTTCATATTATAACATAAACCATTTTACAGGTATACCATACAATCCCACAGGACAAGTCAGTATAAAAAGATATAATCATACTTCAAAAGATATATTTAATAAAAAGAAAGGGATAGGTTATTTCCTAATTTTCTGAGAAATTGCCATACTGATATTCAAAGCATCTGTACCACTTTACACTTCCACCAGCAATGGAGGAGTGTTCCCTTTGCCTCACATCCTCTCCAGCAGAAGTTGTCATCAGTGCTTTTGACTTGACCATTCTTACAGGTCTAATATGGAATGTAAGAATTGTTTGATTTGCATTTCTCTGATGGCTAAGGATATTGAACATTTTCTTAAGTGTCTTTTAGCCATTTTAGATTCATCTGTTGAGAATTCTCTGTTTAGGTCTGTATGCCATTTTTATTGGATTATTTGTTCTTTTGATGACCAATTTCTTGAATTCTTTGGATAGTTTGGAGATAAACCCTCTGTCTGATGTGGGCTTGGTGAAGATTTTTTCCCACTCTGTAGGCTGCCATTTTTTCTTGTTGACCATTTCCTTTGTTTTATAGAAACAACATACTTCAAAAACCAGCAATACCAGTTTGGGGTTAATACCCAAAGGATGCTCAATCATACCACAAGGACACGTGCTCAACTATGTTCCTAGCAGCATTATTTGTCATAACCAGAACTTGGAAACAATCTAAATGCCCTTTGACTGAAGAACAGATAAGGAAAATGTGGTACATTTACACAATGGAGTACTACACAGCGGGGAAAAATAATGACATCTTGAAATTTGTGAACAATGGATGGATCTAGAAAACAACATATTGAGTGAGGTAACCCAGACCAGAAAGACAAATGTAATACGTACTCACTCATAAGTGGCTTTAGACATAAAGCAAAGAAAAACCAGCCTACAATTCACAATCCCAGAGAATCTAAACAACAAAGAGAATGTTAAAAGAAACATACATGTATCTAATCTACATGGGAAGTAGAAAAAAACAAGATTTCTTGAGTAAATTTGGAGCATGGGGATCATGGAAGTGGATAGAAGAGGAGGGGAGAAGAAGAAAGGTGAGCAGAGAAAAATATATAACAATAAAAACAATTAAAAATTGAATAGAAAGGGAAAATAAAGACCATCAGAAGTAGATTACAGAATGCTTTATTAACTTTATTTTTTTAATTTTAAAGTGAATGAAACAACAGCTTCAGTAAAACCCTGAATAATAGAAAAAAGAAAAAAAAAAACAACTCCTGAATTAAATCAGCCTGAATGTTTTAAAGATGTGTTGAACTCACAATGGAAATTTGAATGTGTGTTATATTGGGGAAGAGGTTTTGCCTTTGATTTCACAGGAGAAGTAAAGTTGTGGAAACCATCAACATTAATAAAGATTAGATTCAAACAGGTGAGACTTTCTAAATAAGGAAAAGTGATGATACATCAGACAGCTTGGCCATTCAATTCAAACTAAATTATGAAGTCTAACAAATGCCTTTCTTTTGATCTTACATGAAAAATAAAATAATTTACCAAAGGCATATTTTACATACTGGCATAAAATGAAAAAAAAGTTTTTCTTAAACCATGTGTCTTAATTTCATGTTAGAATGTTAGATTGTAGATAGCAAAATGGCCTATGCCATCCTAGACATCATCTTTTGCATTTCCCTTTAAATAAGCAGGGTTTTTTTAAAATTTGGTATTAAAATCATCGCTAAGAGGTTTAAAATATTTTAAATAAATTCATAGTGTTACTATAGTTCAAATTTGTTTTCTAAATCTCTAAGAAATAAAGTGATTTGGTGATAAAACAAAATATTTTAGCCGGATGATGATAGATCATGCCTTTAATTCCAAGAAAGACAGGCAGATCTCTATAAGTTAGTTGACTACTAAATTCTAGAGTGACAGTAAATAAGGTGGTGATGGCACATGCCCTTAATCCCACTACCTAGGAACAAAACTTGGATACAGCTCCTAATTAGTATGTTTGTACACTACAGAAAATCACATATTATATACCATATTTACAAATTATTATAAAATCCTTTACAGGGTTACTAAAAAGGCAGCTAATCTGTTAATTTCCAACAGGAACCGCAAAGAACAGCCTTTGAAACTGCTGGTAAGCTCTTCTCTGTACAAGCAATCCGGACCAACATTGAATAGAATACTGTGTGTGTGTCACACACACACACACACACACACACACACACACACACAAACACGATGCGACCAGCACCACATAAAGATGCTGCCATGCTCCCCGACATAATGATAATGAACTGAATCTCTGTAACTGTAATTTACCCCCTCAATGGAGTATTTTCTTTATAGAAATTGCCATGGTCATGGTGTATCTTTATACCAATTAAATTCCTAAGACACTTTCTCTATATATGGAAAATAAATATTCTTTCTTAGAGAAACAAATCTGGAGATTTTACAATGCATGGAGAAGCTTATACTCAGTCATTGCCAATCACCCTATGATAATAAGGGCACCTCTTACAATGATGGATTTGATTCATTTGAAGGAAGAGTCCTTTGCAGGTTAGCCATGGATGGGAAGAAGTTACAATGTAACTGGTATGCATCTAAATTCTCTCATGACAAGTATGTTAACCAAGGTGTCTGTGCCTTTCTGTACTTTGGAAATAGCTCAGTTTCCCAAAATCTCCATCCCTAAACCACTTACCCCCTGCAAAAAAAGAGATACCTATTGAACTGTGGGAACCAAAAGAATGACAATGAATTGTTTAATGCATGGTTTAGTGATGGTTCATCAACCATGATAGAATCAAAACTAATGGAAAGCATATGCTTATAGGACAGGGGTTGGAATGGCCAACACTGAGGAAGGAATCATAAGATCATTGCAACACTGTTGGCTACAAGACAAACCAACTAGGAAAGCAAAAGGAAAATCTCTATCTTTACCAATTAGTGTTATGTGTGCAATGGTAAAATTATATGGTCATGTGGGTGGAAAACCAGTAATGAACAAATAAATGGCAAAAATAAGATATCTGGTCATAGGAGATGTGAATAGAAGTAGCGTAACCTAACAAAACTTAGCAAAGACATCAAATTTTATATAGCTCATTCAGGAAAGATAGGCAAAATGTCCAAAAATAATGAAATCATGGACAAACTGGCATCATATTTAATTAAGACAAGAATATTAAATTTACCAGGGATCAAATTCAAACTAAATAAAAACTGACAGATTACATAGTCAAAACACTTGAAAATTTATCTCTAACACTAAAAATTAAGGGACCAAAACAAACTTATGAAAATAACTATTATGAGGAATCCATAGCCAGGTGGTAGTTCATACCTTTCATCTCAGCACTCAGGAGGCAGAGGCAGGAATATAAGAATTGCAGTGATTTAAATTTGTAAGCCACTTGAAAAAGGCAGGCTGAAATTTGAAGTGAATGCCCTTTGTGATCTGAAAATAAATATACTTAAACCTTGAATTGATATATGAAAAGGAAGGGGAATGTAAATAATTTTAATCACACATGCTAAGCTATATTTATTTTTAATATTAAAAATGATTGCAAGATAGTACTTTTGTGTTGCCAAAAACATTTTGCACTAGGAAAGATATTATCTGCCAAAGAAAGAAACCCTCCAGAATTAGAGTTGGGGCAGGGTTTTGCCCTTATCTTTTCAGGATAATAATAACATTCAACTAAGGATTCTGGAGAACACAAGACAAATAGGAAAAAGGAGGAGTCATCAAGAGAAAATGCCCCAAGAAAAAGAGTAAAATGGGCAAGTGTTATTGTCCACTTAGAGCTCACCAGCCTGAAATTCTACCTTTAGGTCCTAGATTAGCACCACCACCCTTGTCACCATTTTAAGCCAGAGGCTGCTCTTGCCTGACAGACAACCACCAGGGAATGACTGTTGTGTTCAACTCAGCCAGGCTTGCCACTAAACTGACAAACATCACCCCAAAAAAATTAGTTTCAGTGTACACACTGCCCAGGATATTCAAATTGCTGAGTTGATAAGACCAACATAAATCTTTTACAGAACTCTGAGTTAAAAAATACTTAATCCTAAAACTGCCAAATACCACAAAGTTGGACATTGTGAAAAACTTGTCAGAAATAGTTTCATTATTCTAAATAGTTTTACTTTGTTAGCTAAAACCTTCCCCTTTTATTTAGACAAAATACAAAAATGTTATAGGATATTTGGTCACATTGTGAATCCCAAAATTGTGTTATTTACTGGAAATACCAGTTTCAAGTTGTGGTGTGTCACAGCCTTAACACAAATATTTAATCAAACAGCTTTCTGCTTGAATATTGTGAATGTGAGTAAATAAATTCTAACATAGGTTAAGGGGCAGAGCAAGCAACTCATAATTGACAAGAAAAACCGTAGAGAATAAGAGGGAATCAGGAAGACAGATAGAGTAACAAACAGAAAGTAGAAAAGAGGGACATTCGATTGGAGTTTCGTGTAGGAAGGCCAAAGAGAGAAAGAACTCTTTGTGTGTTGCCAGGAGAAGAGGAAGGCCAGCCTGGTGCTTTCTCTACCTCTGTGAGCTAGTAGGTTTTCACCCCAGAATCTGGCTCCTGAGACTTTATTATTAAAATTGAGAGATTGAGATTTATATAAAATCAACAGGGTTTTATATTAGAAAGACACTACAAGCTTTCCTGGGTCTGTGGCATGCACACAGAAAAATGCACAACTTCTGAACCTTTGTTATCAGGTGGGCTAAACAATGTGACACTTGTATTTCTTCATATCCATATACACTCTATTGTATTATTTTTCTGGAGAAATTTAACATATACCGTTTTCCTAAAATTTAGTTCCTTTTTTAATTTATACAACTCAAAGATTTTTTTTTAAAAAATTCTGATAATACTTTCATGTTGTGTTGATTTTTAATGTGATTTTTCCTTCTTATTTTATTCCTTTTGCTTTGCTTTTGAAAAAAAATCCAGTTCATTTGATATTGTGAATCATGTGGATTCATGAGGATAACTATGAGTCACCTAATTATTAGTGATGAAATAGCAAAATATTATTTTTTGATACCAGGCAAACACTTTTTTACTTTTAGTGTTATTGTTAGTCACCATCTGCAGCATTTAGATGTGTATAGACTTGACATTATGTGGTTTATACTGGCATAAAATTACAATTGAAAGGACAAAAAGAGCTGGAATTAAAATGTCACACTGCTGAGTTGATACTGATGGTCTGAGTTTCTAAATATTGATAGATTTAGAAAATGGCTAGTGTGCTTTCGCATTGGCTTTGTTATGTGGAACTGTGAATGCCATCCTTCGTGGGTCTGAACCAGAAAAAAAAAAAAAAAAAAACAAGTGAAGGTTTACAGCAGTGATCATCTGCTATTGATTTTTTATGTTCACAGACTTATGTCAATTTAAAAATAAACAAAACCCCATCTTTATTTTTTTTTAAAATCAACATTTAAATCCATCAAATAACCAATTATTGCCTTGTGGGTTACTTGACGCATATCTTACATATATTTCTAATTGGTAGCTGCAGACATGGCTAATGTCTCTGGGATTAATATTAGAGGATCCAAGTTTAGTTACTAGTTTCCATGTTGAGTAGCTTGCAAATACCTAGAACTCTAGCTCCAGGGCATCAGATGCCTCTGGACTGTATAGGCATCTGCACTTGTATGTGCATGTGTGCAATTGCGCGTGCACACACACACATCTATGATTAAGAAACATAACAATAAATCTTTAAAATTAAAAAATGTTTTTCTCAAGCATGATTGTAATTAATTTTACTTTTAGATTTACATTGACAGAGAAATAACTTTAAATATTCTAATTTAAAAAATACATTTTAAACATTCAATTTATCTCCTTTTTACCAAGTATTTTGTTATTCTATGCTCACAAAAAGCCACATGGGTAGTCAGAAACAATGAATGTCCTATCCTTCCCATTTTATCATAGCAGATCTCTGAAAGGAGTTGAGCCTGAAAATGCACATCAGGAAGAAGTCATCCACAAAAGGCAAGGTCTCAGGTCACACCCCACTGACTCTGGGGAACTGAGCACTGAGTAAACAGCACAAGGGGAAGAGGTGTGGCCGACATAAAACTGATTAGGTAATTACCTAGTCCTAGAGAAAAGACAGAGGCTCAGAACTTCCACTGCTTTCAGACCCAGAGAACTCATCACACGTTCCTTATTTCCTTCATAGCACCAGTGAAGTCTGACTGATGGCCTTCTCACCACACTCCATTTTCTTGTCCTTGCCTGTCCTGTTTTTTCTTTCTTTCTTTCTTTCTTTCTTTCTTTCTTTCTTTCTTTCTTTCTTTCTTTCTTTCTTTCTTCCTTCCTTCCTTCCTTTCTTTCTTTCTCTCTCCCTTTCTCTCTCTCTTTCTTTCTTTCTTCCTTTCTCCTTCCTTCCTTCCTTTCTTTCTTTTTTTNCCGCTACCGCCTCCCATTTCCCTCCCCCTCCGCCAATCAAGTCCCCCTCCCTCGTCAGCCCAAAGAGCAATCAGGGTTCCCTGCCAGACCCAAAAAGAGGAACATGGGATGTACTCACTCATATTTGGTTTCTAGCCATAAATAAAGGACATTGAGCTTATAATTAGTGATCCTAGAGAAGCTAAATAAGGAGAACTCAAAGAAAAACATATAGGCATCCTCCTGAATATTAACCTTCATCAGGTGATGAAAGGAGACAGAGACAGAGACCCACATTGGAGCAATGGACAGAAATCTCAAGGTCCAAATCAGGAGCAGAAGGAGAGAGAGCACGAGCCTGTCCTGTTTTAAGCTCCCTTAATAAAGGCTGAAGCATTATCTGTCATGTTCCCTGAATGCATAATAGGACACAGATAGCACTGTGAAACCATTGAAACTACTAATCTTCATAATCTCAAATGAAAGATTATTGCCCATGATGTACTTAAGATATTAAGTCATTTGTCATAAACTTACTGACATTTGATAATTTTCTTTATAGTTGTATAGTATTCCATCGTGTATATGTACAGTGTTTTCATTACTCATTAATCAGTTGAAAGACATTTAGGTTGTTTCCATTTCATAGAAATTGTGAATGTGGCTATTATTTAAGTATATCAATTAAAATAAAAAAGTGAAAGAATGAGGAATGAGGACATAACACGCGTATAATATGTGCAAATTCCCAGGCCCAGTCCCCTGTACTGAAAAAGTAGAACAGATGGGGAGTAGGGAAAGAGAAACAGTGAGAGGGGGGTATTAACTACCAGATAATTTGAAGATAATTCCAAGAACCACAGAAGCTGATAGTGTTTTAGATTAATTGATTCCTGAGGTCTTGCCTTTGTTTCAACCCCTACTCTTAGAATTAAAAGCCCTTTAAAGGTGTTAATTAGTATGTCCTTTGTAGCTACCCTTGATATTATTAGTCTGAGGGTTCTGACTTTAGAGTTTGTAGTTGTAAAATGTCAGCAATGATTTGGGATTCTCTGTATGTACAACAAGCAAACAGTGAGATTGCTTAAATGCTCAAATAAGGATGAATCACTGTCAGAGAAAATATAAGCACCTGGTGAAAGCCTGCCAGGGGACTGTCAGTAATGTCAAGTATATAACAATCTTCTTGAATGCTTTCTACTGATTCTGCTGCCATGGTCTTTCGGAAATGACTATGAAAAATGGTATAGTTTCTTTCTGTTGTATAAACATATACTACACTATCTCTCTTTATAGATCTGGATTTTTCCACTCAATGTACTCTTATCTAGGTACATCCATTTACCTGCAAACTTCTTTTTTATTTTACAGCTGAGTAGTATTCAGACATATAAGTGCACCAAATTTCCACTACTCATTCATTGGTTTAGAAACATTTAGGTTGTTTCTATTTCCTACCAATTTTCAGAATGACTACAACAATTTTTTCCCACCAACAGGATTTTTCTTTGTCCACAACCTTGTCAGCATTTTTGTCAGTTGTTTTGTTGACTTTAGCCATTTGCCAGGGATCAGAAGAAATCTCACAATTGCTCTCATTTGCTTTTCCCTAGTTGTTAAGGGTGTTGCAGTTAAGCTTTCATTGCTCTAACAAACACCACAACCAAAGCAGCACATAAAAGAAGCTGTTAATAGGACTTAGGGTTACTGAGGGTCAGAGTACATGGCAGTGAAACATAGGTATGGCTGCAAGAACAACTAAGAACTCACATCTTGATCAACAAGTAGGAGTAGAGAGGAGACATACTAGGAATGGCCTGAGTCATGAATCTTTTGTAACTTCAAAGCCTGCTCCCTTGTTCAACAATGCTACATCTCCTAATTAATTCTGAACAGATCCACCAGGTGGGACCAGTTACTCAGACATATGAGTCTATGGGAGCCACTCCTCTTTGAACCACCAAATATTCTTTGAGGTATTTCTTAGCTATTTTTATTTCCTCTACTGAGGAGGAGTTTAGATACCCTAGCCCAGTTTTTAATTGGGTCATTGGTTTGTTTGATTGATTGATTGGTTTTGTTTAGAGCTTTTTGTTTATCCTGGGTTGGCATTAGTCCTCTGCCAGATTCATATCTACTAAAGATTCTCCTTCATTCTATGAGTTTCTTCTTCACTAAATTATTTCCTCAGTTGCACAGAAACGTTTTAGTCTATGGGGTCCCACTTCATGTTTGTTGACCTTCCTTAGGAAATGAAGGCATGTCAGAAGTTCTTTCCTACATGTCTGTCTTGTAGGGTACTGCCTATGTGTGGTTTCTTCTAGAGTTGTTCATGTTTCTGGTTTTAGATTGAGACTTAATGTACAATTTTTGTGCAGGATGTTAGATGTGTGTCTAATTTAATTCTTCTGAATGGACATTTTAGTTTTCCCAATGTTATATCAGAATACTGTGTTTTCTCCAGTCCATTTATTTTTGTTTTTAATCTCTTTATCAAATATTTGGTGTCTGTAATTTTGAGTATTCATTTATGGGTGTTTTATTTTATTCCATTTGTATACAGGTATGTTTTTATGCAAGTAACATGTTGCTTTTATTACTGTAGCTTTATAATCTATCTTGAAATATGGGATAGAAATGTCTCCAGTATTATTCTTTTTGCACAGGACTGTTTTGGCTGTCCAGGATATTTACTGCTTGCATATGTATTTTAAGATTACTTTCTATTTTTAATAAGAAACAGAATCTATTTCCATGAATATTTTTATTGGGACTGAATTGAGTCAGTAAATTCCTTTCAGTAGGATGGGCAAATTTTCATTCCACCAATCCATGAGCATGGGATGTTATTTCTTTTCTAGTGTCTGTATATCTCTCTTTTTTTTCAGAGGTTTGAAGTTTTCATTGTAGAAGTTAGGACTGTTGAGGTCTTTCAACCTCCTGGTTAGGCTGTTTTCCAAGATTGTTCATTGTCTTTGACACTATTGTAAATGGGAATGTGTCCGTGGTCTTTTTTATTTTTTTTATTTTTTACTGTGTTTATTATTGTCTGAATATGACCTGGAAGACTTTTTTCTTCTGATAAGCTTCCCCAGTCTGGAAAACACTATGTAAGCTGTCAAGAGAAAGAAGGAATTAACGGCCTTTTCCTGCCACGCCTGTGAAACACAACAATAACCGGCATGGCAAGATGTGCATAAAGATACAACTAATGATGCCATTTTGGATTAAAGACCCACTGAACAGGAGGGGATCACAGTTAGTACTGGACATCGAGCCATCTTGCAAAGGTAATGAGATCATTGGCCTTAGAAGAGAATCCATCACCACAACTTTGCTAGACCAGCAAAATGCCTTACTATATTTTCTAGTCTTATGCTTATACACACAGATATGTGTAGCTATCTCCCTTCATCAAAAGGGCAATGCAATCAGGTCCTCTCAGTGAGAGGAAGCAGAAGCTTTAATGGTAATCACAGTCATCATTCCCTACTGTCTCTATGTTTTTTTTTTTTATAAAACTAGAAGAAAACCATTTTCTGTGATACATAGGTAATAACTGTGTTGTTTCACACATGCACAACACACACACACAAAGTCACAATTCTTCACATGTGCTCTGTCACTAACTAGTTTATAAAATATGATTACCTTCAATCAGGATATGACCTACCATGTTTTAAAGCAATTATTTTTTTTCATCTCTACTTTCCCTACCTAGTTAATGTTCACTTCTTTTCATATTAAAGGTGAACTTCTTTCTTTTCTGATTGTTCATTTATTATATCATCGAATTCTGTCATCTGCTGTACACTCCTCAGCATTGCATATCACCACCACCATGGTGGCCACTCACTTCTCCCACCTGTGAAACCACACCAGTAGTGAAGCCGTTATTTCCTGTAAGGAAAACTGCCATCTGCACACCAAACAAATAAATAAGCAAACACACAAATAAACAAGGAGAAGAAGTTTGGACAAAGTAGACGTAAGTGCCTTTTGGCTTTTGTGTGTTCAGCAGCATCACATCATACCATGTTTTCTCCCGCCTGTTGCCTCTGCACCAAGATTTATCTGCTAGGACCTAAATACATCTTTGGGAAAGTTCTGTGCCACCCCACAGATTGTTTTGAGCAGATAGATAGAATTTATCACTTGACAGACAGAATGTCCTGAGTTCAAAGGGGATCATAAATAGAATGAAACTGTATCCTTGATGTGTTTGAATCAGGAAGGGAGCTTCTCAGGGAGGACATATACAAATGCAACAAAGTAGCCCACTTAAGATGTTACAATGTCAGTTTGTTTTATGAGGTTGTAAATATACCCGACAATGTCTTCACAGTTTAAGACCTCTGTTTTATTTTGTGGTACATTCATACATGACATATCCATTTATTCACGGCAAGGATTTAAACACGTTGCAACAAAGAAACATGTCCTCTTGCAGGTTTAGTGTACTCTATCATTGGATTCAATATGTTTCCTTAGGCAAAACCAGGTATCATGTGAGAAAATATTGTTTTTCCACCAAGCACATGTTTCTTTAAAACTAGGTTGGTGTTTATGGAGTAAACATCTCATTCAGTTTAGTGGCTACCGCTTCTTTTTCACCAGAAGTATATGTGATAGGATACAAGTTCCAGAACAGAACTGCATATGTGTGTGCAGGATTATTTCAATTATGCCTTCCAGCATTTAATTTTGAATAACCATATTTTAGTACCAATGATAATCAGCATATTGTTCACATTGACATGTTTGGATGGCACAGTAACAGCATTTCTGTTAAAATTATCTCAGCTGCTCCATTATATCATATACAGGGCAATATTTTTTGTACTGTGTGATTTAGCTATTAACCTTGATGCTTTCTGGTCAAATGAGTGGGCCTTAAAAGACTTGTTCATGTCAGGCAATTCCTTCCTCCAAAATTGCGTAAATAAATTAATATGCTGCCTAGATGGTCTGTCCTTTGGGTGCTGGCGGCAGCTGTCAGCTAGCTGCCTCTCAGCCTCATGCTGAGCACACTCTCCTGTTTAAAAGAACCACTGAAGCAGCTCTAACTCTGCTTGCTCCAAGTCAACATGATCTGCTTATGTCCATGCCTGTCACTCCTTAGCTCATTATGCTGCTGTTAGATTTGCTTGGAGTATTTTGTTCATCCTTTGGGTATGACTAACCTCATTCAGACTGCAAGATAATTGTTTTCTCATTCAGGTACCATCCATTTTCTTTACATGACTGGCCAGCACCAGTGAGAGCTGATAAGGATGACTTATAAGCCTATTAGACATCTGTATTATAAGACTAACTTTTATATGACTTTGTTTTATCGTTTGTATATAGCACCACTTAGACACAATACAAATATCAAATGATGAGGAGAGTGCACCAATTATCTCCAACAAATCTTCAGGCTAATATAATTAGCACCTCTTTTGTTCAGCTAAATAACTCACTATGCAATTTCTGTACCTTTTAGTTAGTACTAGTCTACTTAATTCTTTCATGCAATAATTCCTAATTCTGTGAGATTTAATGGTTCCTTTGAAAAACAAACATATTTAAAGCTCCATCTACTCTATGCAATGAATTAATAGATATTAATTTTATAATGAACCATTGTAGAATAAAAATATCTAGAAAACAAATTATAACAAATCCATATTTTAAAATAAAAATGATGTATACAAATAAGTCTACAACATATGATGACAAGGTCAGAAGCGCACACCTACAAATAGGATCACTATGTGACAACGATAAATACAGATCATTAAGGTGTGCTGTTTAGGATCTATAACTGAGGCCAGTGAGATGATTTTTCTGCAATAGTAAACAACTCTTGCTAATTTTAAAAATTAAATTCAATAAAATATTTCTTTGATTTACACAGTACTTATATTCCTTCAAAATAATATGTGTTTTAAAATGGAAAAGTTTCTTCCTGTTCTGAACTCTTGTTTGTGTTCGACTTGGCTTCCTTATATTTCATTTCTCCACCTGTCTCCACATAGAACTCATGTCAGTGCCTTTTAGTTTGTCCCATGATTCTTCTTCTTCCCATCAACAACTTCAGCCAACCTATGTTCTAGACTGATGTTTAAATTGAAAAATGCATAACCACCCTTAGATAGATAGGTATTCAAGTCCTTTTTATTGGGAAAAAAAACTGAATAGCAAAAATAAACAGTAAAAACAATGGGTTCATTGAGATAGTGATTCTCCAGGACAGTGAGCATCAGGTTCCCATAATTTAAGTTCCAGGGCATCCAAGGATCTCTTCAGTCTTCTACAGTAAACTGCATGAATATAGTGCATATGCAAGCATGCAAGTACACACAAGTGCTCACTAAAAACAAATAAATAAATATACAAATAAATCTTTAAAAAACAAAGATAATTTGTTTAAATAAAATTGTCCTCAGGCCATGTGTACTTTTCCAAATCTCCACAGTATAAATTTAAAATACTACATCATGTGCTGGAGGCTGTGGGAGTATATAAGAGGTGACAACCCATATTCAGTAGGTCAACCTACCTTATGAATAACTCTCTGATGGAAATACCACCTGTGGAAGATCATGGAGTCACTGACTCTACATGATTGGTTGTTTGTTTCTGTCTGTAATTTTTCTTATAATTTTTTCTTATGGGCCACTATATTTCTTCTGCCAAAACAAACCAAAGCTACTATAGTCTGACCTTGATTCAGCAATAAACATTTGGGAACTTGTCCTTGTATATTCAATTGCATGGGCAACCAGTCTAATTTTAATTTGCTCTAAAGTAAAAAATCAGCTAAATGTGTAAAAGGCTGTCTTTGTAACTGAGAATTTTCCTATGTCAGTCTGAGTAATAAAAAGATCCTAGCATTATTTCTATTTATCAGTACTATACAATTAAGGAATAATCATCTTCCTTACCATCCACAGCTATATGGGAAAGTAACTATGGTAGAAACTCCTTGCATTAATGGACTTGCATATATTCCTAACCTCAGTGTTCAGGCAACTGTTCATTGTTTAAGTCCTGAATTTCAATGTCACTGTCTGCCTGGGAACCCTGACCACTAAGAACTATGTGCCAGGCCAAGTGTTACTCATTGGCTGGCCAGTGTGATATCTTGGCCTGAGAGAAAACAGTAATCAATATAGCTCTGTTTCTTATTGTTTACTCAAGAAGTACTGTGTATCTCTGAAAATGTGAAAAATATTTGTTCAGAGACTTTGTTGTAGCAGGAAGAATATGAGAGAGAGAGAGGGAGGGAGGGAGAGAGAGAGAGAGAGAGAGAGAGAGAGAGAGATGCTATGTAGCTGCGTGATGATGAAGAGATTTTCAGAGAAAGATTTTTTATAATGGAGTAAAAGAGAAGGTTACCATCAGAAAAGCATGTGCTTGTTCCTTTTTTAAAGTTAACATCAGAAAGCATGTGCGTTTCCTTATTTATCCTCAGAGAGAAAAGTCTAGCCCTCACATAGTTAAGAATTTTCCCTAAATGCCACTACTTTGAAGGCATTCTTTGTGCTACCCTGGTGCATTTCTTGGAGCTGGTCTCACAGACTGCAGTAATCACAGATTTGGGTTCAGGAACCAGTTCTGTCATTGGCATTGCTGTGAGCAATTCACATATACTCCCTACATTGATGGCTAATCAGGACAAAATAAAATTCCAAACCAACTCGACATTCATTAAATGTAGCTCATAGGTAATAATTATCATCAGTTCCCCCATGTGCATATTAAGGGGTTGGAGCTCAGTTATTACCATTAGAAATAGTTTCTGCAGAGTATCTTATTCCTAAAATGCTGTGGTAAATTTGTGACCATCCTTGACTAGCCAACTATGGAGAAAGCTTTATTTAATCCAGGAGGAAGGAGTAGGTATGCTCCAGTGAACCAGATCAGAGGTTCTTCCTGGGATCATGATGGGCTTCTGAAGATGACTGGGAAGAGTCACAAGCTAAAGTCTGGAAGGATCAGAGAAATGATGGCTCAAGCCAGAAAATTCATCAAAACCACTGCTTCTTATATGCCCCTCAAATGAGAAAGCTAAAAATGTGTCAGTAAAATTCATCAAAGAGCAGAAATACAGGATAGTCAGGACCTCTAGTTCCTCTTTTGTAGAGTACATGCTGTTACAGTAAGCAAAGCATTTTACATCTTAGTTTCTGGAACATCTGATCACAGCTTACCAGGGAAAATGTCAAATTCCAGGTCCTGGTCTCAAGCATCCTGAATCCATGAGGCCAGTCCCTTCCCTCCTTGCCAAGCATGATCCTGACAGGGAACAAGAGTCCAGCATGCATTGTTCTATCTACAGGACCCTGAAGGGCTTTTGGGACTATCCAGCCCCCAAAGCTCCAGCAAATAGATGAAAGTAGAGATAAGAAAAGGTCAACAAAAAAGACAATCCCATGGTGATAATGCAAAGGCAGATCTAACGCACCTGGTATTCCTGCCCTGCTTGCAAATTGAATTGTATAGGTTTTCTGCCTTCTCTGTAGTAGACTATAAGGACTTACAGAGATCTGCCTGCCTTTTCTTTACACATGTTGTATTAAAGGCATGATGACACCTGGCCTTTTTGTTTTGTTTGCATTTAAGTGTGTGCATGTGTTTCTGCATAAGTACATGCCATATGTGTGCAGGCTGCCTTAGAGGCTAGAAGAGAATGTTAGGTCCTCTGGAGGGAGTTACATACTATTGTGAGCTATAAGGTGTGTGTCCTGGGAACTGAACTTGGATCTCCTAGAGCAGCAAGTGTTTTTAAAGTTGAACAATCTCTCCAGGCCACTGGGCTATTATACTTTCTGTTACAGGAACCTTATCTCATGGTAGAATCCAGAACACACTTCTTGATAAGACATCAACTATAAATGCCCATCATATGACACTATTCCAACAACCTCACCCAGCAAAAGTTAGAATTCAGCAGTTGAATTCTTGAAACCTAGGTTCCCTTAGTTATACAACTCTGCCTGTTGTTTCAAGAAGTCCAGTAATACTGCAGTAGATTTAACAAAATGAGCTTTGAGTATAAATTACATTAAACCAGAATAATAAATTTGGGGATAATTTACATACTTGTTATACTGAGTCTTGTCAACCACAAACAATATATGCTTTACATTGACTAGGGTCTTAGAGTTTTGCCTTGTATTTTAATTTGCAGCATGTGAATTCTGAAATTTTATGTCAAATTTATACTTCAGTGATTTCATTTTTGGAACAATTTCAAATGGCTTCTTTTAATGTAGACGTGTATATGTGTATATACACCTGTTTGTTGTTGCTGGCTATGTGTGTGTGTGTGTGTGTGTGTGTGTGTGTGTGTGTGATTTGGAGACCAGAGAACAACTTCAGGATTCATCCTATGAAATTTTGTCCTCTTGATTTGAGAAAGTGTCTCTCACTGGATCGAAACACTCCAATTAAGGACAGAAAAGGTGAAGAATACACCCATGGTCCATTCTTTCTCTATCTTCAAGCACAGGGATTATAACCATGCATCACAATAGTGAGAATTTGCTGTGGTGGGGCATTGAACTCAGGCTCTTGTATTTGAACTAGCTATGTCTTCAGCTCCTATCTTAAATTTCTGTGACAATGTACATTGTCAGTACACATAAATTCAGCTGAATTTTGTGTGTTGACCTTGCTTTGTATAGTTTTGTTGAATGATATCCAATTTTAAAATGACTTTTAAATTTTATTCTGGTCAGATTATTTCTCATTCCACTCAAATTTCTTCTTTAAATTTGGGATTATTTAAAATTTGCTCATTTTTAGAGTATTTGGCAATTTTCCAGATATCTTTCCATTATTGATCTCTAATTTAATGCAGTTTTATTCAGGAAGCATACTCTGTAAGCTTTAAATCACTTTAAGCTTATTGATCTTGTTTTATGACCTAACATTCAATGTATCTTGGTGATGTTCCATGCGTCCTTAAAAGGAATGTGCATTGTGCTACTGTGAGATGGAGTGCTCAATAAACCTCAATTAGGGGAATTTGGTAGACAGTGTTGCTTAAAAATTCTTTCTTAAAAAATATCTTTAGCGGAGTTCCATGTATTTGTGCTATCGAGTACTCAGAACACTCGTGGGGTGTGAAGGATCTTGGTTTACTTAAAAGAGCTAGAACACCCATAAAACAGCTCAGACACTTGGCCCACTATTTACCCACCCACAACTTACTATGTAGTCATTTCAAACCCACACATTTTTTAGTCTCTTTCATCTTACACTTCACTTGCCTAGCTCATAAAATTATAATATGTATGTGATTAAAATGGGGTGTTTCTTCACGGTACTAGAAAGCTTTTACAATCTGTTCAAATTACATTCCTCTCACATATGTTGTTTTTAATGCTATTTATTAGAATTCAATACATTGGCATTGGAGTATAAATTTTTGGATGTATACAACTTGACATAGTCTCTTTATCCTTAGAGCCAACTAGATATCAATAGAGAAATTAAATCTCAGCCAAGTGGACAACTATGTTATCACTTATGATCAGGATTCTGTCAGTGGGCAGAAGCCAAGGAGCTAGAAATGTGGCTGTGGTTGGTATGTGTGCTTTCAGAGAACTCTGTCTGGTGAGAGGATCAATATTTTTAGCTTAGCACCCCTACTCATTTTAAAATTAATTTACCAGAACATGATGGTACACTCCTAAAATTCAAACACAGTATTATGAGTTTCAGGCCTATATAGTAAGACTCTGTTTCCAAAAGAATGTTCTTAATTTAAAATTTTAACATTAAATTTAAAGATTTTTTTTTTAAATGAGACCTAGTGCATACAAAAATCTGTCCAAGACTGAAGGTCAAATCAGACCAGGGTTATCCAAATACCTGAGTTAACTTTTGACCTGTCCATATTTTGCAGGTCACTGAGGCTCTGGGGTCATAGCATAGATGAGCAACATAGGTAGAACGAATCAGAAATGAGAAGGGCATGACAGAAAGCAGATAGAATAAGGACAGAGCTCAGGGCCAGAAGGAAAGGTGTTTGAATACCAGTATCAAACTACCCACTATACTGGAGGATTTCAGATCAATTGTTTTGTGGGTGCCAGAGTTAATGAATGGATGATACAATGCATGACTATAAAATCTACCAAGGTAATGAGAGTTAGAAGTTCGCATTCCACCTGTAGGGTTTCCCACAGTGTAAAAATATCTTCAGATCGCAGGGTAAGTGAAAGTAAATGGTTTGTAGGAGATCATTTTGATCCCATCTTAACATCATTTAAATATGATTTTCAGAAAGCCTTTGGTGACAAAGTGCTTCCGTCATAACATATGTCAAAAACGGACTACACGCTGACTACGTAACTATTTTAAAAGATGAATGTTTATATTGCATTTCACTAAACGCTAGTTGTAGAGAGAGTCTAATTTCTTTTTCCCCAGCTTCACAGGACATGGTTTATGATGGTTACATTGCCTAGAGAAACAGGAAAACATTGGCAGTTTTTCAATGTAAGAGGAATATGAAAATAGCTGTTTGAAGGCAGAGTGTCTCCCTGCTGCTGTATGGTATTTCTTTCACTGGAGTTTTCTAACGGGTAATCTTAATTCTTCCTTTGTAACTGCTCTAGTGCTCCATAAATTTTAAATCAGACTTTTGACAAGGTCTTATTTCATGCTACTTGTCCATATTATTTCCCAAGGACTTCAGTATATTTCGAAACTAAGTTATCAATATACCTTAAATATGGTCCTGTAAAATCATTGTTTTTAAATATTGTCAAATAAATGTTTATCTTTACAAACCCATGAAGTAGAATTGGCTAGTTTAGAGGAATATTAAACACAGCAAAATATACCTAAATACCTAAAAGAGGTAGCAAAAATATATATAGTTGGGCTAACCTTATCTACTAATGGGTCTTGCGCATATCTCTATAATACAGCTTACCTCCGCTGTCTTAGAATGATGCCCATTGTTCTGAAAACCTGGCATTGTTGTGCAAAGACAACGCAGTCAGTGGGGCTAATGCTATACTGTGGGCTCTACCTTTAATGTCACAAAAAGGGCAACAATCTTTTGTCTTTTTTCCATAGAGTTATTGAGCTTTCCATGATTCAGCAATGACTACTCTTTGCTTTGTTTTACTCATTACAGATAATTCATTTATTGAATCAACATTTCTTGGCAGTGTAGAAAACAACTTCTTCACCTCATTGCTAACACAGAGAGAGGTTTCTAATATCTGTTATGAACATCTGTGACATAACAAAGAGTGAATTAACAAAGTGATTGTGTGTTGGAGAGTAATTCTTACTTATATACACATCTGCTCATTCTCTGACTTCATAAAATGGCAGCTTCTGCCATTCTTCTGTCTGATTTTCTGACTGCTTCCTCCATTGCCGGCCATGTCTTGGAATCATTAGTGGTATGACTGCCTATTTGGTACCTTGTTCATCCCCTCCCTGAGCATACATAGAGAGATGGACATTGCTTCAGTTAGCAGGCTGCAAGGAATCTGCCTCTTGCCAGTTTCTTGATTCTATCCACTTGAATCTGGTGATTTGGCATATAACTCAGTGGAGCCCTTTGATCACAGACAGTAACTTCAAAATGAGCATTCAGGGCAATACTACCTTTCAAACAAAATAAAGGAGTTATTTTAAAAATCTGGGTTTAACTTTGCAGATAGCAATTTAGTAGCCTTTGAGGCAGGTGTGGTGACACACATCTGGAACACTAACACTTGAGAAAGCAGAAGCAGAAAATGAGGAAATTCCAATATCAGTCTATGGTCCACTATACTCTATCTTAAGGAAGAGTTGGCTATACTTGGAATATTCAAAGAATATTTGGCTGCACTTGGACTAGAATAGTTTTATAAACTATTCCATTCTAGTTTTAAACTTATTTAATAAAACTTATAGTGACTTTCAGTAGCATGAACTGTACTTAAAATCTGTGTGACTAACATCACCTACTTCATAAGCCAACCCTCTTTCAAACTAATTACAGAAACAAAAAAGGTATCAAGCAGTAAATTCTACCATGGATGGTTAGACAGCTCAGTAGGTAAAGGTTTCTGTTGCCAAGTCTGATGACTTGATTTTGATCCCCAGGGACCCACATGGTGGGAAGAGAATACTAACACCAACATATTTCCCTCTGAACTCCAGACTGTACCACACCATGTGTGTCCAAACACAAGTACACAAAGAAATACGAATATTTTTTAAATGAAAAATGAATAAATATTATTTAGTAGCCTATTTTTAAATACGAAAAACAAAATATATATAATTTGCAATGTACATATAAAAACAGAGGGGGAGAGAGAAGAGAGAGAGAGAGAGAGAGAGAGAGAGAGAGAGAGACTGATACTGCTTTAAATACCACAATTTAAAATTTACCCATTTCTTCAGCAAATACTTTTGAAAATTTCCTGTTTCATATCCTTTTGTTAAGGCAATAGAACACTTAAAATTCCAAGAACTACCTCTCTGCACTGAAGCTTTTATTTTCCTGTTCATATATGAGAACAGCAACTTTATGAGGAGGGGTGGTTATCAGAACCATGAAGATGATAGTACCTTTTCTCCCCTTGACCTCCAGTTATTTCAGTGAAGGTATATATATGGCATGTCTTCAAAACAACTCCAGCACCATAAAACCTAGTTTTATAATGGTAAACACTGACAAGCAGAGATACTTACAAAAGGCCCAACTGCTGTTGCCCCTTGATACACTCGGTGACAATTTGCAGAAGAGGGAAAGACATCTTGGCAAGAATGGGTGGAATTAGACAGTTACTATCCAGTTTTTCTATTCTAAAGGACACAAAGAAGGCTTTAAAATATTGCATGTCTTTACATATTGATCTTTGTATTCATGTATACATATACAGACTTGTGTTTGATGGCTTGTATATGTGTACATATGTATATGTGTACCCCACCTAACATTTTCCCCATAAAACATAATTGAGATATTGTAGGAAAAGACTGCTCGGACACAAATAATCACACTGAAACTAATATTAATCACAACACTGTATGGCCAATGACTCAGGCCTATTTCTAGTTAGCTCTTACATCTCTGTGTATCATCTTAAGGTTATGGCCTACTGGTAAGGTAAGGTTTTAGCAGGCATCTTTCTCCTTCAGCAGCTTCATAGTGTCTCTCTGACTCAGCCTACTCTCTGTCTCTATCTCTGTTCTGATTTCCAAATTGGCTTTACTCTGCTAAGCCATTGGTCGAAATAGCTTTATTCATTAACCAATGGTAATAAAACATATTCATAGACATATTCATAGCATGCAGAGGGGTATCCCACATCAAGATACACTCCTGGAGGTGATTTTGGTTTAAATCCCTAAAAGAAAAAACTTCAACAAAATATTTTCTAAATCAGTAATTAGATTTAGTTGATAATATTCATGTAATTGAATTTGATAGAGTAAGATATCAATTATTTCAATCATAGTCATTAGTGTGTATAATGACATATGCAGCATTACAATTCTCCACTGAGACTTCCAGCTAGAATTTGAAGACTGTGCTAGACAAGCTATAGAAAATCCCCAGGCTCATCTCACTCAGAGCTACATTCATTATCTCTTCTGTACGAGTGCACACGATAAAAGCAAGAATTTACAGGACCTCACGTGCTTGTTTCAGCATCGCCACTATGACCTATTGTGACACTCTCTGTGTACCAAGCTACAGTATCATCTTCACCATTTTTCCTATCTACACAATGGTTTACATACATGCACACCAAAGCAGCAGGCAGAGGAGGCTTCATCAGTGTCCCCTGTCAGGACTCTCAATGAGTGTTGCTTACTGTGACATAGAAGTTAAATAACATTCAAGAGAAATAATCTTTATTTGGAGAAATGATGTGGGATTCCCCTCTGTATGCAATGAATATGTTTTATTACTATTGATTAATAAAGAAGCTCTTCAACCTATGGCAGGGCAGAATATAGCCAGTCTGAAAGAGATATAGAGAGTAGGTAGAGTCAAGAAGATGCCAAGTAGCTGCCAAAGAAATAACACACTAGCATCAGTAAGTCACAGCCTAGTGGTAACGAACAGCTTAATAGAAATGGATTAATTTAAGATGTAAGAGTTAGCTAAAAATACACCTAAGCTATTAGCCAAACTACATTGTAATTAATATAGTTTTGTGTTATTATTCAGGTCTGGATGGCTGGAAAATGAATGAGCAGTCTCTGTCTACAAAAAAATGAATGAAACTTCATGCTGTTCATAGACTAAGGAACAATCCATGCCTACGGATTTTTTCTTTTGTACATATACCTCAGAAAGTATTTTCACAACTATGTCAAACTTTGCTCAGCTTGCTGATTTACATAATGTGATTTTAAAGTGTTTAAGAGTGTTGTTATTCTGTTAGAGGAATCAAGGCTAGGGAAGAAATGACCAAATAACAAGAATGACAGAAGATGTTGGGCATAGTGTCATCTGAGCCTGGCATGAGTTACTTACATGGTTATTTCAGGAAAACTTTCTATTGCAGGGTTTGCTCTTAATGAGGCTTCAGTGAGATAACTCCAAACTTGTTAATTTAAAGAAAAATAGCTGCTTTCCAATGACCTTTATATGACTGATATATTTAGCATTTCCAAGTATTTTTAATGATCTTGTATTTGCAAAATGACTTCTGTTATATCTTTGAGAAAACAAGCAAAAACTATAAGTTTAAACCTTCCTTAACATTTATTTTATGTTCACAAAATTAATAATAATAATTAACATTTATCCCACAGTCTACATGTTTGTTTAGGAAACTGTAAGTTTGTTGAATAAACTCTAAGATTTAAAGTAAATGTTCAAGAAGAAACTTTATTAGACAAAATTTTACTTTGAACAGTTAGAATTAAACTTCAAAAAGCTAATGTAATATACAGAAAAAAGTGTTAAAAATCATCAGAACACTATGAAAATAAGATTAATTAAAGTTTATCTACTGTGTACCCTTTCGTACAAAACTTTTGGCCTCCACCAACACTTGCACATTGGAGGTCATACACACCAAACATACACACATTTATTCAAATACCCCCACATACATACATACACATAGCTCTACATACACCATACCACACACACACACATGTAACACACACATACACACCTGCATACACATACCATACATACACATACACCCTACACACACCCTACATACACATGCCCCCTACATACATACACACCATATACCACACACACAAACACACACAACATACACACTATGCACAATGCACACATACACATTCCACAATACATATCACACACATACAAACACACCCACACACTTATCAGACACCCACAAATAGAATACATTAGAATTTTAAAAAGACAATCTTAATCTTTGGAGAGCTTTAGTTAAACTTACTTTTTAATTCTTCCATATCTCAAGATTAATGTTTCCTTCTTAAGAAATAAAAGGCAAAAAGTTGGGCAGAGGTGGAACATGCCTTTAATCCCAGCACTCGGTAGGGAGAGGCAGGGGGAATCTCTGTGAGTTTAGGTCAGCCTGGTCTACAAGAGCTACTTCCAGGACAGGCTCCAAAGCTACAAAAAAATCCTGTTATAAAAAAAAGAAAAAGCAAGAAAAGAAAAGAAAAGAAAAGCAAAAAGAAATAGAAGACAAATAATGCAAAAATCAAAAATGCATAATTTTTGGAATATGAAATTCAGAAACCCAAATATGAAAATCCAAACAAACGGATATTTCCAAGCTTTAAACCGATTTTCTCAAAGCTTGTTTTCAAGCATGCTCCTTTTTGTCAGTACATGAGCATGTGTCTAGCAGAAAGATAACCATGTCAACATGTGTTCCATATAAGTGTGATCCAATTATATGGAATGGATTTGTTTTGTCTGCTATATTAACATAAAATCAATCTAAACTGTTCAGAAGAAGCTCAGAGAAAACAAACTCAAATCCATCAATTAAAACACGATTTTCATGCAATTTCATTATGAAAACTCCCATAGAGGTGAATTTCATCTATTTTCTGTTAAAGGAGGAGCATTTTTCAATGCTGCATGTAATATTAAAAATATTAATAGTCAAAAACTCAGGAAATATATGTTTATAAATAACAGAATGACGGAACATTGCATGAGCTACTTACATATTGGGTAAGCTCACTGACTTGCCTAACACTGAGAAAAATAATGTAAACAAACCAAACACCTTTGATAAAAATAGAGCCCAAGAACAATTGCCAAACTCAGCCACCACATTTCATATAAACTAAATGGTGCCCTCTACCTCCAGAATGAATGTATACTGCTGCAGGGAGGGCAAGGCTATGCCTATGCTTCCACAGGAAACGAAAAGCTAAAGTCCTCTTCAAAATTAATAAGGTTCATATTTGACCAGGGAAGACCTCCTAAAAATCTTGAGCATGAGCTTAAAAAAGAAACCAAGATGATTACAGGACAGGTAACATATATGCTGATCCCTCTAATATGGGAATTGTAGACTAGATAAAACACAATAAATCTTGTTGGCTACAGAAACAGCCATCTGCCTAATTTTAGATCATTTAGTATGCAAAGTTATAAAAAACTTTATAAATATTGAACTTGCCTATAGCTTCATTTATCAATTGATGTGGGAGTGATTTCTTATTAATAAAGAAACTGCCTAGGCCCATTTGCATTTGATAGGCCAACCCTTAGGTGGGTGGAGAAAACAGAACAGAATGCTGGGAAAAAGAAGCTGAGTCAGGGTGTCGCCATGATTCTCCCGCTCCAGACAGACGCAGGTTAAGATCCTCCCTGGTAATCCTCAGGGGCTACTCTGCCCGATACTTCCTCTCTCTTCCTATCCCACCCAGATTGCATCCACTACCCTCCCCCCCTCCGTCTGACTCCCTTCCCTCTTTGACCATATAACATCTCCCAGCCCAGCCTG
>NW_026067966.1:3909818-3912990 GCF_014885135.2 Alexandromys fortis
AAAGCCTTTCTTTTTTGTTTAAACAGAAAAAGGGGAAATGATGTGGGAGTGATTTCTTATTAATAAAGAAACTGCCTAGGCCCATTTGCATTTGATAGGCCAACCCTTAGGTGGGTGGAGAAAACAGAACAGAATGCTGGGAAAAAGAAGCTGAGTCAGGGTGTCGCCATGATTCTCCTGCTCCAGACAGATGCAGGTTAAGATCCTCCCTGGTAAGCCAGCTCGTGGGCTACACAGAATATTAGAAATGGGTTAGAACAATATGTAAGAGCTAGCCAATAAGAAGCTGGACCTAGCCGGGCCAGGCAGTGTTTTAAAGAATACAGTTTCCGTGTAATTATTTCTGGGCATAAGCTAGCCATGCGGGTGGCCGGGTGCCGGGGACGCAGCCCCGCCGCTCCTATTTCAACAATCGATGTGATTATTTGCTGAGAGAGAACATTGGTAAGTGAGGCATAGCATATACTGATGTGTGGTGAATTCCTATGTATTTATTCTGAAGTATTATAAAATAAACACATGAATTAAGGGAAAAAAGAGACAGTTATCTAAAGATTTTAAGTGTGCCTTTCATGAGTGTTTTCAATAAAAGGTGTGTATGTAATTATCTGTTTATATAAACTTTTGATGTGGTTAAGAGTGCAGCATCTCAAAGACACTAGTGGATCAAAGCAGAGACAGGGCTGATAGGAAAGATATATGAGCATGGATATCAGTACAGAGAGTCTCTTGTTTTTATCCTGGAATGTCTTGTTTTCTCCATTGATAGTGAACAATAGCTTGGCTGGGTATAGTAGTTTGGGTTTGCATCTACTGCACATACTGGCTTTGTGGGAGCCTAGGCAGTTTGGATGCTCACCTTACTAGACCTGGATAAAGGTGGGTGGTCCTTGGACTTCCCACAGGCCAGGGAACCCTGATTGCTCTTTGTGCTGACGAGGGAGGGGGACTTGATTGGGGAAGAGGGAGGGAAATGGGAGGCGGTGGCAGGGAAGAGACAGAAATCTTTAAATAAATAAATAAACAAACAAACAGTACAGAGAGTCTCAACCCTGGCTCAGTGGTTAAGAGCACTGACTGCCCTTCCAGAGGACCTGGGTTCAATTCCCAACACCCACATGGCTGCTCACAACTGTCTGTAACTCCAGCTGCAGGGCACTCGACACCTTCACTCAGAGAAACATGTGGGCAAAATACCAAAACACAGAAAAAAATAAATAAAAGTTTTTTTAAAAACTTATAGTTTACAATCACCAAATTCACAAGTCTTGAATGAAACATGACAGACATAGCCAGGTAATAAAACAAGACCTTTGTAGGCATAAAGATATAAAATCAGAACATGGGCGCTATGGTTTAGGTGCAGTGGCTTAGGCACTAGTTTGGGTGGGTGGTTTCATTGCTATAGTTTAGGTGCTATGATTTTCAGCTATGTTAGATGCTATAGTTAAGCTGTTATATTTTAAGTGCTATAGTTTAGGCCCTATGGTGTGAATGCTATATTTTCAGTATATCTTTGCTCTGTGTTTTGGGCAGTATTGTTTTCACACTATGATTTAGGCCCTGTGGATGCTATGTTTGGGTGCTTGGATTTGGGCGATATGGTTTAAATGTTATCATTTGGCACTATATTTTAAATGGTATCCTTAGAGAATTTTTTTGGAGCAGGATAATTTATTGTTGCAGAGGTTGAGTTCTGCATTGCAGGATGCTAAGTACATTTTCACAAGTAGTAGTGTGTCCTTCTCTAGTTTGATGCACGTGAAAATACCTCCAAACTACCAAATGTTCCCAGAGAAAAAAAATCATCCCAGGTGAACCACTGATTCACTTTCCATAGGGGTTTCTGAGATAATGAAAAATATTTTTGCATTACACAGGACTAACCACTGTCCACTTCTGGGTTTTGAGATTTTGCAATGTAGTAGTAAAACTGAGTATTTCAAGTTTTCCTTAACTTTAAGTCAAGTTTTAATATCCATTCCTCTCCCCATATCTGGGGAGTGGGAGGAGGGGGAGGGAAATGGGAGGCGGGGAGGAGGCAGAAATTTTGTCAATAAAAAAATCCATGTGTGGCTAGTGGCTACTAAATTCGATCATGTAGATGTAGAGATTTGTAGGCCATTCCATAGACCTGTATCTTTTTTTTAAATTATATTTATTTTTTGTTTGCTTTTTATTTTTTAATATAATTTTTAAGAACAAAAGAAAGTTTTTACTTTACATACCAATCCCAGTTCCCAATCCCTCCCTTCCTTCCATATGCTCCATTTTTCTCCCCACCCCACCCCTCATCCACTCCTCAGAGAGGGTAAGGCATATTACTTTGGGGAAGTTCCAAAACCTTCCCTACTATATCTAGTCTGAGCAAGGTATCCATCCAAAGAGAATGGTTTCCAAAAAGTCAGTACAAGCAATAGGGATAAATCCTGGTGCCACTTGCCAGTGACCTTGCAGTCTGCCCCAGCCATACAACTGACACCCACATTTTGAGCATCAAGTTTGGTCCTATGCTAGTTCCTTCCCTGTCCAGCAAGAGTTGGTGAGATCCCGTTAGCTCAGATAGACTGTTTTAGTAGGTGTACCGATCATGGTCTTGACCTCTTCGCTCATATTCTCACTCTTCCTCCTCTTCAACTGGACGTTAGGAGCTCAGCTCCACTGCGGGTTTCTGCCTCTGTTTCTGTTAGTTGCTGGATGAAGTTTCTTTCTTTTATTTATTTATTAGAAATTTCTACCTCCTCCCATTCTCCAATTTCCCTCCCACTCCTCCTCCCTCTCCTTCTCCAGTCCTAAGAGAAGTCAGGGTGCCCTGCCCTGTAGGAAGTCCAAGGCCCTCCCCCCTCCATCCAGGTCTAGGAAGGTGAGCATCCAACCAGACTAGGCTCCCACAAAGCCAGTGCATGCTGTAGGATCAAAACCCAGTGCCATTGTCCTTGGTTTCTCAGTCAGCCCTCCTTGTCTGACACGTTCAGAGTGTCTGGTTTGATCATATGCTCCATCAGTCCCAGTCCAACTGGCCTTAGTGAGCTCCCATTAGATCAGTCCCACTGTCTCCGTGGGGTGAATGCACCCCTCGCGGTTCTGACTTCCTTGCTCATGCTCTCCCTCCTTCTGCTCCTCATCTGGGATTTCTTTCTTCTTTTTTTTTCTTTTTTCTTTTCTTTTTTTT
>NW_026067966.1:3918334-3932578 GCF_014885135.2 Alexandromys fortis
CGGGAGGCAGAGGGAGGCGGATCTCTGTGAGTTCGAGACCAGCCTAGTCTACAGAGCTAGTTCCAGGACAGGCTCCAAAGCCACAGAGAAACCCTGTCTCGAAAAAACAAAAAAAAAATTATAACTTGGTTTAGGTTCTGCTCCTTATTTCTAATTTTATATGAGTATAAACTGAAAATCAGTTTATGAATTTGAAATATTTGAAAAATCACAATATTAACTTTTTATTTAGTATATGATAATTTTATTGGTTTGTAATGTTCTGTCAGTATTTGAAAAAAAATATGAATTATTTATAAAATTGGGTTTATACAATATATGACAACATATATACAGATAGACAAATACACCACTATATTCTCTGTATTTATACTTACTTCTTTAACCTACTGAAGATTAAAAAAAACTATTCTTGCTATTAGTTTCTATGATAGAATCATTTTTGCTGGTTTCTCTTTGTACAAATGTTGACACTGGCTTTCTTATGGTAGTTAATCATTGCTGTCATATGTCATATGTCAGGTACAGTCAAATTCTGATGAGCCCAAGTGAATGGTTCAAATTCCAGCTTGACCATTTGTTGGGCATATGGCAAAACAAGGCCTTTAATTTATTCAGACCTCAGGATCTTCATTTATAAAATGCATGTGACAATGAATGGCACCTAACTTTGGGCTACTGAGTGAGTTTCAGAAGTGGCCACAGGTGAAGATCTTGGAACAGTGTGCCTTCAGAAAGTAAACAATAGCTAGCCTTTTGTACCATGTGAAAGACAGAAGTCACCCAGTAAGCATGGCTCCTAGCATAGTCATGTGTTGAGATTTTAAATATTAGTTATGCATCTTGAAAGAA
Organism: Alexandromys fortis; assembly: GCF_014885135.2. Taxonomy (NCBI): domain Eukaryota; kingdom Metazoa; phylum Chordata; class Mammalia; order Rodentia; family Cricetidae; genus Alexandromys; species Alexandromys fortis. The sequence goes on from NW_026067966.1 coordinate 3,919,187, forward strand.
CTTTTATGTAGGTATTTATATTTCCTTTAATGTTAATTTATACTTTTAATTGAATTTGACTTTCATTCTATGACTTAGGTGCTATGAATGTTGAATAGTCTTATTAATAAAACTCTGGTGTGGGAGAATTGTCTATATTCTGTCAATCATGTTTTAAATAAATGCTGATTGGCCAGGCAGGAAGTATAGGCAGGTCAATCAGAGAGGAAGTAGAGGTGGGACAAGGAGAACAGGAGAATTCTGTGAAGAACAAAGCTCTTTCCCCAGTCCAGCCCAGATCACAGAAGCAAGATGTGACCAAACCTGCTGAAAAAGGTAACGAGCCATGTGGCTAACATAGATAAGAATAATGGGCTGATATAAATTATAAGAGTTAGCAAGAAGCCTGTGCTCATGGGCCAATAGGTTTATAATTAATGCATACTTTCTGTGTGATTTTCTTCGGGGCTTACTGGCTTTGGGAACTGGATAGGACGGAAACCCCAACAAGCAGGCCCTCATGTTACAAAACTCATTATTGATATAACAGTTTTTTAAGACGCTTAATCTACTCATATTTATTCTAATGATGCTGTTGTCATTTTATTTTATTCTTATTTTCTTCTTTTGTCTAATACTTCATTATGTATTATGTTATTTTATTCTTTGAAATTTTTATGCATGTATATGTTGTTTTTTTGATCGTATCAACTTCTCACTCTCTCTCTTCTCATTCATCAACACAATTCCCACTGAGTCCAATTAGTGCCGCCCATATATGAGCTTATCCAGTGGAGGACGGAAAATGTACAGTAGTCACATCTCAGAGAGACACGACTCTCTCCCTCTGAGCAGTCTCAACTGTCAATATCTCATTAGCTATGGTGAAGACTTGTGAGCCTATCCTCCATCCATCCTGGAAGGTCTACTGGTGTGGTCTGTGAAGATCTTATGCAGGCACCCAGAGCTGTCAAGAGTTCATGGATGTTATTTCTTGTCACATCTGGAGGACATTCTTTATCATTCTTATGTATGTAAAACCTTGTTTTTCTCTTACTATACTGATTTGAGTTCTTTGTACAATTAAGAAATTATAAACAATATTTCTGTTTATCTTGTGATAAAAATTAATAATTTTTATAATAATTCTCTATAGAATAAATAATTATATTGTGTTATTTTCCTTTTCTTCTAATCCTTTGAATGCTTCCTGACTTCATAAAAGTAACATTCAATACTTGATTAAACTATATTGATTTTTTAAAATTAGAGTTTTGAGATATTTTCTAGAAATACAATGAGTATATTAAAAGTAAACAAAATCCTAGTAAAATAATCATTTCAGTTTTACTACTCATTTGACAGTTTGTGTAAAGAATTCCTGAGTCCCAAACTCTATTGTTATTTTGTCTGTCTGTCTGTCTGTCTATCTGTATATATCTACTTCTTTAAAGTTATTTACCCAGTTCCTTCTTTTCCATTCTGTTTTAGGGGAGCTACTGAGGAAGAGACAAACAATTTTTTTTAGATGTGGCCATTGATAGTTCCATGGTTTATGGGATGGCCCTTTACCCATCCTCATAAAAACCAGTGCTATTGAACTTAATGTGTTATAAAAATGAGCATGGGATGACTGAAAGATGTTGGGGAGTGATAGCAAGGCATGAGAATATTCAAAATATGTCACATGAATGCACAAAATTATAAAAGAACAAATTAAAAAATATTTTTAAAAGAAGATCTACATTTTATAGTACTTTTATAAATTTAGAATTAGAATTTGGATGATGTATTTCCCTAGTTGGAATAGTGATTAATTTTCCATTTGTTCTCTTTCTTTGCTGTTGTATGGAGAAATTTAAAGCAGAAGGAAATGTTCACGAGCCAGTTCAATCTCATGAGCTGCGAGTAGCTCACAAGAGACTCTTGATTTGCTGCCTGTTAATGTCATAATGCGCGGGTTTTATCTCTAGTTAGAATCACATCCTCCTGAGGGCAATTCTGCTCTGCTAGCTATTGGAGGTTCACAGCAGCAAGCATGCAATATGGCTTTGACAGTCTAGGTTAAAGAACCTTGTTTATTCTTTATAGTTTAGAAGTTACGTTTACATCTATTTAGGGTCAGGTAAAGCCAACTGTATCTCCACAAATTCCTGAAGATGAAGATGGGCTGTAAAATCAGGTAAAATTTCCTCAATATCTGAATGCACACTGAGAATTTGTATTGCTAAATTGTGATATATCACGTATCCAGGAATAAAAAGGTTGCATAGTAGAACCCAAAGATACTTAAAAATCAAACACAATAAATTATCTCAACTACAACTATGAGGAATATGGTAATAAAGTTCCTTAATATTTGATTGTCAGAAAATAACATTTATTAAATATCAAGTGAATGTGAAAGATTATTGAAATAATTAGATCAAAGTAACAACTTACCACTTATTCTATAATTAATGCATGTTATTTACTGGCACAAAACTATACAGCAGCACTAATTAGTGTTTCTGAGTATATTTTAAAAGAAAGTAGGGTCTTTCTTTTTACCCATGGGAATTGCTTCCAGAAACCCTGCTGAAGATAAAATCTGTGGATGCTCAAGTCCCTCATGAAAACAGCCCAATGTCCCCTCATACATGTCACACATCTCATGTGTAATTTAAATGGCCTCTGGATTACTCATTATAACTGATATAATGTAAACACTATGTATATGGGTGTTTAAATGCACTGTTCAGGAAATAAAGACAAGAAAATATATTTACATGATTAAAACAGATGCAACATTATCTGAATATTTTTGTACATCTTGATTAAACCCACAGATGTAGAATTCATGGGTATACAGAGAAAACAATGCTAGCATTTTTAAATAAGGAATCAAGTGCTATAATAAGAAGGCACTGAAATTTCCCTGTGCACTTCCTTTTTGACCTTTAAAGTCAGTTTAGTGACATTTATAAAGGAAAAATATTTATAACGTAGAGACAAAAATGTCTGTCGTTGATAGGAACAATCATTATTAACAGAGAATTAAATCCTCACTACAAAATACAACCTTATTTTAAATGTAAAATTTTCCAAAAAACACTAGGTGATGACTTTTGCTCTATGATTTTCAATTATACTATTTCAAATTATAGTTCTTAATTACAAAATTAGAACTAACTGTTGAATATTTATGCACTATATAAGAATATACCTACAAAGAGTAATTTGATCATCTTTGTTCTGCGTATACATGTGTAATCTCAATCTACACATTACCTTCAAACATAACTTCAAACATGGCATTTCTTTAGAGTTGTTATCTTTATTGTCATCTAAACTAAAATAGCAAAACTGCCATCATCTCCTCTTACTTTCACTGTCTCTCCAAAAACAGTGGGTAAAACCAAGGCAGGAGATGCAGGTCTGATTCAGACTCTATCTACTATACTCATACCCACACTTCCGAGTGAGTCTTTTATTCCAATTATTGTCACCTGTGAAAATTCCACTCAACCCCCAAAAGGCCACCTTAAAAGTCAAGTTTATTAAACCTCTCCCAGTTCCTCTGGTTCACTGTAGTCATAAAATTACCTTATATAAGAGATATTTATATGCATAATTCATCAGTTCCTAAAGTCATTGGGGGCTTACTGTCCACACATGCATCTTCTTATAGTACTTAGTGCAAAGCCTGTTTTATAGTTAGTCATTTACTATTTCCGTTAAATCAAGTTAGGACATAAAAATCTCAGTACAGGAGCAAGTTATCAGTTAAACATCAGAATCGACAGTCCCCCAAACTTGTCACTTCACAAAAATGAACAAGCAGCTCTTGTTATAATCAATTTTTTTTTCAGAACAGTCAAGGGCTCACAGCAACCAAGTAAATATTGGGTAAAAGAAGAGACAAAATACAATCAGAAAGAAAAAGTTGTAGCATTCTTATTAGGCCTTATCCAACCCCAATCCTGAAGACCACAATCCTCTTTCTCAAAGAGGATTTCAGTATCTGTTTGGGTAGAGAGAAGAGCCAGGCTAATCAAAAAATCATTGCGCTTGTATGTTCTAACCTCTGTGGGGCTGCTCAAAGACTGACACAATGTACTTTTGTCTCATCTGTCTTGGGTACCACTTAGGATAAGAGTCATCAAGTATTGATCCGTTCACACATCGGTAAGGCTGTAAAAACACAAACTACAGAGTGGAGGAAAATACTGGTAAACATGTATCTGATAAAAGTTGATATATCTATGTCCAGCATATAAATCCGGAACATATGAGGAACTTTAACAGCTCAAGGATGAAAAGACATCTCAAAATCTGGGAAGTGGGCTCTGTGATGGCTAATTTTCTGTGTTGGTTCAACTGTGCTGTTGGATGCTTAGACAGTGATACAGCATCTTTTAAGGGTGTTTCTGGAAGCGATGAGCATCTGCATCAGTAGGCTTAAGCTCATTATTCAGGTGGGTATCATCCAATCTTTGAGGATCCAGGTATAACAAAATGGAGACAAGAGTGCATGCACTCTCTACCTCATTTAGATACCAGTGTTCTCAGTGTCCTAGACTTGGGTTTGGTCTAGAGCTGTGCCACCATCTTTCTTGTGCCTGAATCTTGCAGTGGTTAAACCATGGAACAACTCTGCCTCCATTCATGTGTGAATAAATTCATTATAGAAAATCTCTTTTTTATATAAATCTGTATATCCTATACTGGTCTATTTTATGATCAATACTAATTAACTAATGTATATTCTTCAAAAGAAGACATGTACGTGTGTAATAAGAACACTAACAGATGTTTAACACCATTAGTCATTTAAAAAATACAATTAAATTGTGAAATTAAATTGTAAAATACAATTAAATCTTTACAGCCTCTAGGTGACTAAGTAAAACAGAAGAAGGAAAATTCATGCATTGTAATGTTGAACCGATGTTGGTAGGAGTGTGAAATAATGTAACTATCAGGAGAAACTCCTGTCTTGGTTCTCAAACCATTAAACACATGTATAAAGTACCAGTAGGCATACTATTTGAATTCCTCCCCTCAGATGTTTTACACATATCTTGAGAAGTGGAATTGCTGAATTATATGTCATCTACATTTAATTTTTAAATGCAAAGAATTGGTGGTTATGAGTTTTGATGAGGTGAATGCAATTAATGACACTAAAAATCAAACATTTAAATGGTTGAATTGATAAATACATGCCCTTTAGTTCTGCCTATGATAAAAAATACAAATTCATCTATCCTATATCTGAGTAGGATATGTAGCATTTACATAATTAGAACTGAACACATAATTTCTGAGAACTTAGAGAGTTAGTTTCAAATATATGAATATTTTATAAACAATTAGTTTTCAAAATTGTTTTATATATGTGTATAGATAGATAGATAGATAGATAGATAGATAGATAGATAGATGATAGATAGATATTCAATGTGAATGTAACAAAACCCATTAGCAGAATGCAGTTGTGCACTGATGAGAGCCCACACTGACTTAGCATGCTGTAAGGATACTCAGACTATCAACAACTTAATTTTACTTAAAATGTCTAATTTTTTTAAATTATTAAATAATGCCTAAGAATAATAAGATATATTAGCTTCAAGAAATACTACTTATGTTCATCATTAGGCAGCTGACTGAGATCACTATCAACTGATTAAATTCAAATTTAAATAAAAACTGAAGCATATGCTGATTCCTAATATATATACACTATATTTTATATCATAAAAACAACCTAATTACTTTCTTGGATATCAAAACAAGTGTGACATTAATATGATTAGTTTCAGAAAACGGTAGTCATGCTTAATGAAAATTAGGTCAGTTCTGTCAGTATTATGAGAAAAGGGATTAATTCTGTGAACGAAATGGGTAAATGTACTTTTTACATTTATTAATTTAGCATACATGTCTTTGAGTAATCGCCCCTGTGTGATGAACTTATTCATGATACATGGAATGTCTGTGCTCATCGTTATTCTGCAATATACTCCAGTGAGGTGAGGCTTCAATTAGTCCAGTAATACATGATCTTCAATCTGGCTAGCTCACCCTGTCATATACCACGTAATGTTTAGCAATAGTTCCCTGGCCATATTTTACTCCAGCTATTGTCTGGATATTTGGTCACAGGTTGTTATTTGGTCACAGGTTGAGACAGTATCTACAGTAGCTATCCAGCAGTGGGGCAGTTGGAATATGTTTAAGTCAGAAACACAAAATTCTTACAAACAAAATTGGCATCCTTGTACAAAAGATCTGATGGATCATTCACCCACTCCACCGTGTGAAATTTTGGCCATCTTAACAATGAATGAGCATGTAGCATTTTCCAATCTGTGGCTCTCCACTCTGAATTTTGTTCCAAAATTTGTGAAAATAAAGAGCCTATTGGGGTCCAGAAGTTTAGGGTGTTTTGTTAAGGTAGTCCGAGCAGAATGCAACAAAGGCTAGACTAATTTTTATTGTTAAGTAATTATAATAATGAATGCTAAACTAAGCCGCTTCTTCCACATTTTGACCAAAATCAATTCTGTTCTGTTATGACATTTGAATTTGGGCAGTCAGGCCTTAGTAACTGCCTTAGTCTTTCTGTACAGCTGTAGCAAATTACCTGAGCAGGGTAATCTCTATAGAGAAATCTGCTTCTAATATTACTGGAAGCTTCTCTTAGAACTATGGTAATGTGTCCAAAGTCAAATTTTTAGTTGACATTGGTGGTGACAAAATTTAAGTTAGATTTTTGCCTCCAAATTCCATTTTTGTATAACTTAGAGAAGGGAACTGAGATGAAAAGGTTAAATAGCAATGCCTAAGGGGTAAATCTTCTGACTCCGAGTCAGGTGAAATGTTACCCCTAACAGAATCCTGCTACTACCTAAGAAATATATCAGGAGCCCCATATGGTATACTGAACAGTAGAAAAGTATGCTACCTTTATAACTGAAAGCCATTAATATTTGACTGTTAAAAACATAAAGAAATCTCTAAAAATACTATTTTGAAAGGTTCAGAGTAGCTGAGCCGTAGTAGAACACTTTTAATCCCAGCACTCAAAATTCGAGGCCAGTATGAACTACAGATAGAGTTCCAGGAGAGCCAAAGGAAATAGATAGATAGATAGATAGATAGATAGATAGATAGATAGATAGATAGATAGATAGATAGATAGGTAAATATATGAAATATCCAGAATCACTAATCATTGGGGAAATGCAAATAAAATCACTGTGAGACATTATAGAAGCCAGAAAGAAATCCAAAATCAATGAGTCAGCAGATCAGGGTGTGGTGAGGGCACAGGCCCCACTTCCAAGGTCTTTATCTTCACAGGCAAGGGAGGATACGAAGATAGCAACAGGCCAACTGCTATGTGAAGTCCCCTTTATGAATGCCCCAATGTATCCCAAGGAAGGAGCCTTTATGATCTAATCTATTAGTGGCTATTATCAAAAGGACTACAGATAAAAAATGACAATAAAAACATGGGGAAGGAGATCATTGCACAATGTTTGCTAAAATAGTGTGACCATTATGGACATCACTACCAAGATTCCTTAGAATATTAACACTAGAACTCCCACATCATCGAGCAATGCCACTAGCATGCACACAGTCATGGGAAAGTGCAAGTAGTCTAGAGACACCTGCTCCCCTAGCTTGCTTTAGTGATATTCACAGTAGCCAAGAAATAGAATCAAGGGCAGTGTCCAATGGCTGGAAAGTGGATACAAAAAATGTATTGTGTGAATATATTGTTCAGATACAGAAACTAGAATGTGTATGTGCTGTAGAAGTGAGCACTACAGAAAATAATTAGATCCTGTCATTTGAAACAGTGTAGTTGAACCTGAAGAACACTATGTTAACTGAAAGGAGCCAGGCCTTAGAAATAAAAGATCTCATATGATCTCACTCATGTGGGATTGTAAAAATCATGTGAGGTGGAAAATAGAATAGTCTCAAAGATTTGAGCGAATAAGTTTAAACAGGAGTAAGATTCTGGTGCAGATAAGGAAATTAATATTTTCAAGTGCCTGAAGTTTAAATATTTCACCATATAGAAATGATAAAGCTCTGAGGACATATCCTTAAGATAAAATTGAATTAAACATGAAATAACTCAAGTACTGAAACATCACATGATATCTCGTTCCTTTGTATACTGTGTTTTAAATCATTTTAAGACAAATTAAATTAAATAAACTAAAAGAATACATCATAGTCTTTCATGGGTAACATTCAATATGAATGGAAGCCAGTTCTCTAATCGAAATCTCAGCAAAGGAGCTTGCTGTTGCCACTTTGTATGAGTTCAGTTACAGGAAGAAGGTTCTGCTGCTCAACATCACTGTGTCAAGTGAAACACTTCGGACTTGACTTGGTTACATATTTTCTCTCTCATGTAAACTCTAGACTAAAAAAGACACAAAAGTGTAAATGTAACAACTGAAATGTTACGAAGGAAGCACAAGCACAGTCCTGCTGCACCTCTTTCATCCTCTGCTCTAAGCCTTAGAAATGGCTGAGAATCCACAACATTCACAGCCATTATATGAACAGCCTAAACCTATAATAAGATTGTGCAGAAAACCATGAGCAGCTATGATGCTACCAGATAAATTTAGCCTAAAAGTAGGTGCTATTTATCATTGAATTTAAAAAGACAGCAAGAGTTTCTTTTCTTCTTTCCCTTCAGGTAGCTGCATTTGTATAGGGACATTTTATAGCTTTATAAATTTTTTCATGTTGGGTTTTAAGATGTTTCTCTCTTGTTCTCTCTTTGATTTGCATATTTACCTTTAAAAGCTGGCTCTTGAATTTACTGAGTAAAATTCAAAGTGACAGAAAACCAATTCCCCAGTGGCTGCCTAAGCAGAGGCAACAGAGGTCCCCGTTGCTCTTTCATGGGTGTCCTACAGAAGAAGCTGCCGATGGTGGCCATCATTGTGCCCATTCATATGTGAACATTATTAAGAAATAACCCAAACTTATAAAATCAAATATTTCATGTTTTCTCTCACATATGGTATCAAACTAGAAAAAAAAAAAAACACGAAGAAAGGAGACTACCTGTGAGTGAAACAGAGAACAGTTGAATCAGCAGTGGAGACATGAGTGGGAAATGGAAGGGAGGGTTGGAACATTGCATGTTCAAAGTACCTGATATACATGCATGAGCATGTCATAATGAAGCTCACTAGTTTCTGCATTAAAATGTACAAATTATTAGAAGATTCTGAAGGGTGGTTTTGTCTGATACGTTTTGAGTTGAAATAGTATTTCAGGAGAATGCAAATTAGGATAGTGATGTTGGCTATGTTGAGCATAACAAGTTCTAATATAAAAGCTTAAAAGGATGGAAGTAAAGAAGATGAGTTGAATTTACAGGCAAAAGGGTAGCAACTGGAGTACAGTTATTCAAAAGCAAGCCCCTTGGAACTCATGCTGAGTCCATTTAAACTCTGGCTACCTTAGCTGAAATGTTTAAATTGCTCAGAGAGTCAGGTAACTTTCGAGAGATGGAGCAGCTTGGAATTAGAAGGAAGAAGAAGAAATTACTGTTTGACTTTGAGTCTCATTTTCTCAATAAGCGTCCTTTAATGAATAGAGCAGAGGTACCTAGAAGAGGCCCCATGCCATAGTAATCAAGGCAGAGTCCACAGAGGCACACTCAGAAGAAAGGGAAAGAGTGACCAAGCAGCCACCTACCAATTTATTAGTCAAGTTCATTTAAACACTGTGAGGTCTAAAATATACATTGCTATTTTCCAAAAATGTTTCTTTCTCTAATTATTAAAGATTTACATGTGTACTCTAAAATATTTTAAAATATGCAAAGTTGCATCAAAGAAAGTGAGACACACTATTAATCAAGGGGCTCAAACATAATTATGTTTAACATTTGGAAGACTTTAGAAAATGATTTCTTCTGTAGCTTTCTCTCAGTTCTGCTGATATTAATATTTAAGGGATTATGGTATACAAAGACTTTGCTTCTGTTTTTCTATCTAGTTTAACATCAGGATCATATTCATGATACATGTGTACATCTTTGACTCTTTAATTAGTGACATTTTGATCTTCTAAGTTAAATTCATATTTTAACATGTCCATTTTTTTCATCTCAATGTTTTAATTATTGTGAAGTAAAATACATTTTTTGGCTCAAAATACTGCATATTTTTATGTGAAATCAGTCTATTGTTTTTCATTATGTAGCAATTTTTGCCATTTTAATATATCTTGTTTTCTGGAAATTTTACTTGATTTCTAACCATATTACAAAAAGAGTGTGTAGGTTCACCCCCCACAGTCTGGGTAATACTATCTCGCTAATTTTAAATGGCATATACCTGGTTTCATCAGCAAAGACAAGTTCCAAATTGTCCTATATTTTCCCACATTTTCTCTTTTACCTGCTCATAGGTCATTTTGCTTCTGAATCAGGAAGCAATATTAGATTTGACCCATGCTTTTAATACAAGTCTTGTATTAAATTAACTCAACTTTTTCTTTGTCAATAATGGTGCATCATCCAGTTGCTGTAAAGTACATGTAACTTTAAATTCAGTACCTGAACAACTTTAAACAAACAATGGAATAGTGCTAAGTGCATTCACACTGTGCAAGCACATGTAAGAACTCTGGGCAGCTCGCATAGCCCAGCACAGCCTACCTCATCCCATCATTAAACAAAACTTTTTATTCCCTCTTTCCCACAGTCCCTCGCAATCTACTTTGTTTTTGTCAATTTGACTTACAGCAACTCATCGACTAGAGTCTTGCAATACTTAACTTTTCTGTAAATGGATCTTTACATATAGCATCCTGTCATCAAATAATATCAATGTTGTATCATGCATCAAATATTTTCCTCTATGAAGCTGAATAATGTTTCATTGAATGAATGCATCACATGTTTATGAAATCATGTGCTTATGTATACATGGGTTATTTATATTTTTTGGTTATATGAAGTCAAATTGCTGGATTATATAACAATTTTATTTTAATCTTTAGAAGAACTATCAGTTGTTTTTAAAAAAATCAGTGCCATTAAATTATAATCTTTTTAAGAGTTGAAAAGGTTCTAAATTTCCAAACATCCTTGAGAACCCTTTGCTTTTTAGCCAATGGTCATCTAAATGGGTCCAAAGATAGCTCAGCATAGACTGAACTGCACTTCCCTAGTGACCAATGACAATTTGATGTAGTTTGTTGGCTATTAGTACATCTCCTATAGAGGATGTCTATCTCAACTCTTTACCTACATTTGAAGTGACTTCTTTCTGTTTTCTTGATTAGGACAATAGTTATATTTTCATAGAAGTTCTTTACACATTTCAAACATAAAACCATGTTAGATATATCATTTGAAAATATTTTCTCCAAATAAGCAATATTTTCCCAATGATTTTCACAGATACTAATGAGTTGAATAATCAGCTTCTTGAAATTTTACCTTTATCTACACTTATTTGCCATTTGATAACCAGATACTTATAAACAATGTCAGTAACATGACTCAGAATAGCAACATATCTGTATGTTCATAGAGGTCGGTACAAATGTGTCTTCAAGTATGTAAAAATATAGGCATGTTTATGTTTTAAGCTATTATATTGTATAATATGATATAAAATAAATTTGAGAGAAAAATGTTGCCAGAATGCACAGAATTGTGAGGAATCCCCATTCTCTCCCAAGCAAACCAATCTTAAGTGATGAGAATTACAAAAGCATAAGCTAAACCATTTAAAGTCCCTGGAAGGTGTACAAAGGAAGTGATCCGAACGAGTAACAGTTTATTTAAGAAAATATATTGAATTTAATTAAGAAAACTGAGTTTTCTTACAGTGTTTGTGTTAAAATTTGGTTCTAAATACTCAAGATAACTATGATAGAAACCCTACTCTACTCAAATGTTAACAAGATGAGTTTCTATGCCCTTCCATATCCTGGCCCAGAGCTCCAATTTCTTACAGGCTAGGAAAATCAAAGCCTTCACAGTTCAGTAGAAATTATACTCCAAATTCAATAGTTAAAAGGCTGGGACACAGACAATATTGGCCCAGCTCCTTCTTAAGATGCATATACCATAAGAGGAGACTATTGCCACCATTACTGAGTACTGTATTCAACCAATAGGTATGTTACTATCAGCAAGAAGCAACTGTTCTCTGGACAAACATTCTACTCAATGAGCAATATAGTCCATAAATACAGAAAGCCTCTGTGGCTCTATCCAATGGGGTTTGATTATATATAGACGAAAGCATGGATACAATTCAGGCTTAACAAGCCTGTAGAAAATGGTGGGGTGGGTAGTGGTAGTAAGCAGTTAGGTGAAGGCTTACAGTCGAGAGGTAATAAAAGTAAAATACATGGGAAAGAGATACAGATAAAATGATGCTAAAAACAAAAATAACACTTGGGGAAGGAGCAAGGCCAAGAGATTGCACAAAGAATGACATGACAAAGAGACTCAATTATGAGACATTCTCCAAAATAATAATAAATCAGTCAGCCACCTTTGAATGTTAATAGCTGAATGCGATACCAGGAGATACACATAGACTATGAGAGAAAAAAGAGGTAAAGAGTAGTTATAAAATTGAAGCTGGAAGAACCGCATGACTGGTTATTCACATCTGGACCCAGGACTGCATCCTCTGCTGAGACACTTCAAATCTGCACAATGCAGGCAAAACTGACTGTGCTTAATCATCGATAAAGTCACTGAAAAAATACACATTGAACTATAAACCTCAGTGGGGAGGAGGGGAATCAGTGCCCAGTTTACATTTTATCATTGCAAATGTCCAATTTATCGATAAAAGGATTTAGGGCACACAAAGAAATCAAGCAGCTACAGAAGCAGTGCGAACCCTGAGAGGTCAGGTCAGGATACTGCACTTACTAAACAAGGGTTTCAAAGGACTGATTATAAATGAGTTTTTAAAACGGAAGAGTGTTTCCAATAATTAAAGCAAGATCTGGGTTGTTTCCAGGTTCCGGCTATTACAAATAATACTGCTATGAACATAGTTGAACAAATGCTTTTGTCATATGATAGGGCATCTCTTGGGTATATTCCCAAGAGTGGTATTGCTGGGTCCAGGGGTAGGTTGATCCCGAATTTCCTGAGAAACCGAAACACTGATTTCCAAAGTGGTTGCACAAGATTGCATTCCCACCAGCAATGGATGAGGGTACCCCTTCCTCCACAGCCTCTCCAGCAAAGGCTATCATCTGTGCTTTTAATTTTAGCCATTCTGACAGGTGTAAGATGATAGCTCAAAGTTGTTTTGATTTGCATTTCCCTGATTGTTAATGAGGTTGAGCGGGACCTTAGGTGTCTTTTGGCCATTTGAACTTCTTCTTTTGAGAATT
>NW_026067966.1:3933745-3940160 GCF_014885135.2 Alexandromys fortis
GGGCGGGAGGAGGGGGAGGGAAATGGGAGGCTGGGAGGAGGCGGAAACTTTTTTTTTCTTTTTCTCAATAATAAAAAAAAGAAAATCAGCAACTTGTAAAAAAAAAAAAAAGCAAGATCTGATGCCAGTAAAGATGTCGGTAATAAGACAAACTTGGGGAAAAGAAGCAAAGGCAATTTCAGATTTTCACGAACTGTAATTTAGATAAAAATATGCACTGGAAGAGTATAGCAAGAGTTTTAAGTTGTCAGAAGAAAGAAACAACACACTTGAGGAAATGCCCAGTATGCAACTTGAAGAAAACAATTAAAATACATTTTAAAAAGGTGAAAACAGCAGTGAAGAAATATGAGACATTATTCCCATCAACATCTATTTACTGAGAATATCCTAAAGCAGTGATCCAGAATTGTAAAAGAGACTATGTCTTTAGACATCGAAAATGTAACTGATTCATTCAAGAAGCTCAATGAACTTAGGGTGAACATCGAAGACTCACACCCAGATCAATAGTCTTGGAAATAACTATCAGTAGCAGCACACTGATAGTATTAACAAATCCTCAAATATTAGCAGCTGACTTTGGGTCCGAAACACTGAAAGTCTGTACACGACAAAGTCAATGTACTAAATTAAAAAAAAAAAAAAACAGCCTATCAAAAAGTTTTCATTTATCAAGACTAAAAGGATGTCAAGATTAAATCTTACATAAGAAAATTTCTATTGTTCTGCAAGTTGGAAGCAATTAATAGGCAGATATATGCATTAACAACAGACTTTCAATCAGGTTAAGACCAAAAGAAAATATTAATGCCACATTGCTTCTTTTTTACCTCAATTAAAAGGAAATGACATAAAACAGCCTGCAGAGACTATTCCTTCTCATAGTTTTGTTCTGTGTGGTCTCCAGCAGCACTCAATTAGGAAAGGCTTAGCCACATTTTTACAGTGAGAAGACAGGATTAGGTCCCTGTGAGCCTCTGATGGTCTTGTTTCATGGAGTAAAAACACACTGCTCAGACACTATTTACCATAGTAGTTATGAATAACTATGGATCATACATCTTTACACTCAAATGAAGTAAGAAGATTCTGAATATTATCCGACACTGGTAAATGACCACAGAATTCTGGTTGGGTATCTCTGCTCCTCTTGTTCTAGCTTCATCCTGCATTGTCATTCCTACGCAGGCACGATCTCAGGCCTCTTTAGCCATGGTTTGGTGAACTGCACCTTCCTTTCTCTGGATGCCATACTGTGGACACATTGACATCGAACTCAGAAACACTAGCACTCCATGTCAGAATAGTGCCTAAGGGCACGCTTTGACTGCAGTCTGTGGTGGAGATACACTCATAACTGAAAGACGACTTTCTTTTTTAGAAAGACGACTTCTGAAACTTACCCAAGAGGAAGATGAAAATGTTAATTGACATGTGGCTAATAGGCCAAAGCTAACTCCCCTGGACTGGATACATTAACCAGCATTTCTGGAGTTGAGAGACTAAGATCCACGTGTGTCAGTGCTAGTCTCTCCCAAGATCTCTCCTACTGCCTCATGGGCCGTCATCTTCCTATCCTAGCACGCTCACCTTCCGTGTGCACAGACACTGCCCCTTCCTGTTATGTCATCTTCCTGTCCTAGCACGCTCACCCTCCGTGTGCACAGACACTGCCCCTTCCTGTTATGTCATCTTCCTGTCCTAGCACGCTCACCCTCCGTGTGCACAGACACTGCCCCTTCCTGTTATGTCATCTTCCTGTCCTAGCACGCTCACCCTCCGTGTGCACAGACACTGCCCCTTCCTTTTATGGACACAAATCCTTCTGATAAGACTTTATTTACAGTCTTTAAAACTTATTCATCTCTTTAAAGTCTCCATTTCTAAATAAAGTTACTTCAGTGTGAGGGTTTTAGTGTATGGATTTAGGGAGGAAACATTCCCATCCATTCAATTTTCAAACTTTCAGGTCCTAACAGAGTCTCCCTTCTGATGGAAACTAAGAAAATTATCCCGTTTCTCCTGATCCCGTTTCTTTTTAAGAAAAAAATAAGGACTCCTTTGAATTGTGTCTTTCCCGTGGCTGATATTCTCTAAGCTCCAATATCTGGTCATTTCTGTTCGGAAATGTCTTACTTCACAGGAAAGAATGAGGTCGAGAGGAATTCATTGATAGTTGTTAGCAAAGTTTAAAGAATTAAGACCAATTCTGGAAAAAAATGTGGACAGTTACAAAATGGAAGAAAATATTTCAAAATAATTTTCCTCTAATATATATGATACATAAATATAGTCCTACAACTAAGTCAATAACAGAATTTTAAATAGGTAATGGATCTCAATAGAACTTTATTTACTGAAGGAAGATATGCAAATGAATAATAAATATGAAAAATACTTAACATTAATATATATCTATAAGGGACATGAAAGTCAAAACCACAATGTAAAATAATTCCATAACTGCTAAGAAAGAGGACTATGAGATGAACACATTTTTAAAACTGGGTAACAACAAGCATTGACAAGAGTGAGGGAGAGTGGGAATTCTTCATACTATGCTGGTGGGAATGAGAATGATAACTGGAAATTTACTTGCTAATTATACTAAATATTAAGCACAGCCTTATTAAATGACCCAGAAACTCTATTCCTATCTGTTTATTTAATAATAAACCTATGTCAACACATATACCTGTCTATTGTCATATACTTCATACTAGTCAAAATAGGAAAATGTCTCAGAATTCACCAGTGTCTTATGTGTAAATATATTATGATAAAAGGAAAAATTGAAACAGAAGTCAGAAGGTGTGAATTCCATTAATATAAATGTTTGCAAGAGCTGAGACCACATACATAGCATGTACATTCCTTACTTGTTGCACACTCACAGGTAGGAAAAATGAGTTTTTTATCATGTTTTATTTTTTTTTAAAGTTTGTATGTGTATGGTGGTGTTTCGCTTGCATGTTTGTGAGCAAGCAATGCCCAAGGAGAACAAAAAACAGCATTAGATCTAAAACAGCATTAGATCTCCTGGGACTAGAGTTACAAACAGTTGTGAGCCTCCATGAGGGTGTTGGGAATCAAACCTGGGTTCTCTGGAAGAGAAGTCAGTGCTCTTAGCCAGAGTCAACTCTCTTCCCCAGGGACTTCTCTATAATGCAAAAAAAAAAAAAAATCATATTCTGATTGAAACAAGGGCTGTACAACTCTGTAGAATGTTAAACATATTAATCATCCACCTTAAATGTAGTTTGGGTGATATATATATTTATTATTATGCTATATTATATTACTTTTTATTATATAAACCCATACCTCTCACAGAATTTAAACAGACATTTCTAATGTTTTCTGTAATTCACATAACAGTATACTCATCCAATTTCCTCATAATTTTTTTCTGTATTTTGACTAATCTCATGAACCATAATGAATGATCATTATTACTTCAGCGATATATTTTAAAATTAGTATTAGTTTATCTGTAGGTGAAATTTTTGAATTATAAAACTTTTGTATTTTTTTCTAAAATCTTTTACTTGAACCTAACTCCCTGTTAACATGTCACAGTGTAGATTCTGACAACAGTTTATTAGACAAGTTAGTTTCATGGCTTTTTCCTTTTTTAAATTATACATTTAACTAGAATATGCCAATATATGTCTGTGTATTGGATTTTTTAAATTTCCCTTTGCTAATTCTTCAGGCATGGATTTGTATTCAAAAAGCTGAACTTTCTGAACATGGCAGACAATGAAGGCTGATGAGAATCCAAGGACAATGGCACTAGGTTTCGATCCTAATATATGAACTGGCTTTGTGGGAGCCTAGCCTGTTTGGATGCTCACCCTCCTGGACCTGGATAGAAGTGCGAGGACCTTGGACTTCCCACCGGGCAGGGAATATGGACTACTCTTCAATCTCGAGAGGGAGGGGGAATGGAGTGGGGGGGGAGGGAGTGAGGGGAGGGGACAATGTGTGGGAGGAGGGGGAGGGAAATGGGAAATGGGGAGGAGGCGGAAATTTTTTTTCAACAACTAAAAACATAAAAAAATAAGAAAAGCTTAAAAAACTAAATATTTCAATAATTCTGGGAAATCCTTTTTGCGTATATTTCGTATATACAACTTTTCTCCCATAAGAATTTTCACTTTGTCTATATGTCCCTTACCACATTTTAAAATAGCTATCTTTGGTATCATTAGATTTTCATTTTTCTTTCAGTTTTCAGTATTTTAGCTTATCTTTTCTAACTTTAAATATTCAGAAATAACATTTTTGCAGGCAAGTAACTTGTATTTAAAATTATCCACACTTAACATATTAAATCTATACTGTTTGTAGGGGTAGTATCAAATTTTTAAAAATTCTTTATATTCACCTTCTTTGGCTAACTGACCCTTTTCACATATGTGGTATTTTTCTGTGTACTTCTTTATTAACAGGAAATAACTGAGCTTTTCCTATTATTTCCAGTGTTCAGTATAGTTTCTCTTCCAAATCAGGTGTCTATTTCTCCAGGATATTTTTGTTTTAATCCAATAGAGTTAAGGGAAATTTAGGACATCTAGTGACAGAAACTTGTGGTTTTTAAAGCCTACTTAAGTTATCCAATTGGAAGTAAAGTCACAACTACTGCAGAGACCGGGAGGAGCAGTCTTATCTCTGTAAGCAGCTACTGTTTCCATTGTTGTTGCTAGTCCACGCTGCTCCATCTCCAATGAGTAGTTTAACACAGTTAGAATGAGTTCCAAGACATATCACACGGTTGTCTTCAAAGTCATGGCAAGGACTAATTATAGCTTGATTATACTCATTGTAAAATGTAAGGATATCGTCTAAATACCACAGTCTAGAATCTCCCAGAGCTTTCTATGCAGACCATTTAGTACTTCCACTTTGAGTGGTTCTCCTGTCTCTGCCTCCCAAGTTCATTATGAGGCTACGGTTGATCTCTCTGATAATCAATTCCATTTAAAATTGTCTTTTAATTTATCGTATTTGTTTTTCATACTAGTTTGGATACATTGCAAACATCCTTTTTCATACAAATAAAGACAATTGCCTTTGCTTGGTTATTTGAAAGCTTCAAAGCTTAAATTTCACTGTGTAGATCAACAATAAAGATGCTTTAGTACAGAACACATTTTTATATAGCAACACATTCAGCGTATACTTTGATATATTCCAGTTTCTGTTTTGTTTCCTCTGTATTTTCCCTTTGTTTTCTTCTCCAATTTTAACTTAAATTTTGCCATATTTTATTTATCCTTATGGACTGGTTTAATTCCTTTCTGGTAAAGAGGAGTTACTTACATAAATCAAATTAAGAGTCGAAAGCCTAATTCAGGCTCTGTTTTCCTCTGATAAATAATTTCTGTGGTTTGCATGCCTGTGCCTTTAGAATAGCAATTTAAATTAAGAAGCAGACATATAATGTCCCATTCTCTGTTGCAACTGCAATTATAAATGCTACTCCACTGTAAAGAGATGTGCTATAATTGTGATCTTGAGCTCACCTACCCTGTCTTATTTCTGCTACATTTAAAATAACTTAAAATTCACTTCATTACAATTTGTGTTTTTATTAAATGCCTATTTTGTGTCAACACAGTAGCCAAAATTTAAATATCATAGTTTTTTAAAAATACAGTAAGGTACATTTTACACTAAAATTTCCCTTGATATTATTACCTGTTCAGAATCTACAAGCTATCCTCAGATTACGAAATCCTGAATTTTCAGTTGAATAATTTGACATGTACTGGCTTGAGGGTTTAAGTATCAAAGTAATACATAAAAAGTCTTCATTGTCAAAATAAAAATGTTTTGAAATTATTAGCCAAACTATTCCAAAAGCTTTCTTTCTTTTTTCTTCTCTGGGTTTTCAAGACAGGGTTTCTCTGTAGCTTTGGAGCCTGTTCTGAAACTTGCTCTTGTAGAACATGCTGGCCTCGAACTCACAGAGGTCCATCTGCCTCTGTTTCCTGAATGCTGGAAATAAAGGCTTGTGCCACCACCACCAGGATGCAGCTCCGAAAGCTCTCTAAAGAAAATCATGTCAGATTGATATTGAGGTCTTTGATCCATTTGGACTTGAGTTTTGTAGATGGTGATAGATATGGATCTATTTTCATTCTTCTACAGGTTGACATCCAGTTGTGCCAGCACCATTTGTTGAAGCACCATTGTATACTTTTAGCTCCTTTATCAAAAATGAGGTGTTCATAGCTTTGTGGGTTAAAATCCGGATCTTCTATACAATTCCATTGGTCGACATCTCTGTGTTTATGCCAATACCACACTGTTTTCATTACTGTAGCTCTGTAATAGAGTTTGAAGTCAGGGGTGGTAATGCCTCCAGAAGTTCCTTTATTGTATAAGATTGTTTTGGCTATCCTGG
>NW_026067966.1:3942473-3946469 GCF_014885135.2 Alexandromys fortis
GCAGGAGGGGGAGGTAGGTGGGGGGCTGGGAGGAGGCGGAAATTTTTTTTCTTTCTTTCAATAAAAAAAATTAAAAAAAAAGAAAATCATGTCAGTGGTGAAATAAGAAATAGTTATTCTTTAAACAAAAGCAGTACCCTTCAGAATAGTCTATTTCAAGCATCAGGTCAGGAAGCTACAGACATTAACTATCCAAATGAACAGTCGATGCCCTCTAAGGGACAAACCACTGCTGAAGGGCTCTGCGGACTGTATATTCACTATAGTGAAAACAGACCGAAAGTGAAGATAGTCTCAAGGAGGCGATTATTCTCCAATGCATGTGTGCCCCTCCAGACACAGAGACCTAATAACTGGAAACCAATGAGTACCTGAAGAGGAACGAGGAGGCTTGGAATTATATGATTTCTCCACAAATCTCTGAGGAGTGTAGAAAAATAAAGGTGAACTTATAAATATAGGAACACCCCAAGGGAGTCAGCGCCCACATGAAAAACATGCTAGGCAGGCAGTGGCTCTTCTGCTCACTTCTCTCTGATAAGCTATGATCAGTTTACCTAATTCTAAGCTAGAACATATACATATGCCATAACAGTTTAAGATTCAGGCAAGGCTTCCTCTGCAGCAGAACTCATGAATAAGAAATGCGTGTCAGTCCTTGTCGCCTAAGTATAGATGTACGCAGTGTTAGAAGCCTCGACACTCCTCATCAGACAGCCTATACTTTTGTGCCATCTGAATGACAGGTACATTTGCACAAACATGTTTGTACTCAGCTAAGCATACTTATACAACAGCGATTTGCTATGTGGGAAGAAAGAAGTCATTTTAATTAATGTTGGTTTATGAAATACCTTGAGTCCGCTGCTTCACAACCTCACCTGCTTGCAGGATCACTGGAGTCTCTGCACAGGTTTCTCTATGAATCAACTTTGTCAGACTAAAACCTGCTTTCATATGCTTCATTATGTAATCAAAATACAGGGCACATATGAGCCTGGCAGGAGTATTTGGAGTTAAATTTGCAGCGAGCAAGCATAATCTCTCGATTCTTTGTTGCAACTTACATGCTTTGATGAACAAGGTGAAGGAAGATGTTCTCATGATTCAAACAAATACATATTTGAAAGTGAGAAGTTGTGATTATTTTGACAAGATGTTTTTAATTCATTAGAGTTTTGCAACACTGGATGAGGGGAAATTGCACATCAGAGAGAAATCTCATGGCTGACTGGCACCCTTGCCCCCTAGACATAAGCAAATGCAGACACTATTTTCATCCAATGTGAACATTTTTGTTGCTTTATATTATAAATATTATGTTAGAAAATCATGTAAAAAGAGTTTTTCAAAAGTATTCAGATTTCTTAAGTTCACATTCAATACAGCTATGTGAAGACGAAGTCATAGAGTCTCCATAGCAGGAGACAATGGATCAAAAGAATTGTATGAAATCATTCCTTTGAGTTCAGGCACCAGGAGATTTTTAATGTTATATGGGGTGCAATTTAGCTATATTCAAAGAAATTCACAAGAAAAGATATCTGAAATAACTATTTATTTGAAACAGAGTAAAGATTTAAGATTAAATGCTAAGGGAAGTAATGAGACAGAGGATGAGCTATTTAACTCATATTTAACTATGAGGAGTTCCAGTTAGTTTAAAGGGAGAGAAAAGAGTTATTAAGATGTGGCAGAGAAACAATAAAGAGAACAACAACTAGAGCAGAAACAAGAATGCTTTATGACATAGAACAAATTATTCAAAAAAGCACAACAAAAAAGATGTGTGTGCCTTAGGCACTGGTGAAGCAGCTGCATCAAATTACCAAAGGGGCAAAAGGGCAGAGACAGACAGAGACACGGGAGAAAAATTTAGAGAAAGGGGGGCTTTTAAAATAATTTAATATTCACAATATAATAGTGTCACACTAATATAACCTTCATGAAAAAAATGAAATTTATTTGCTTTCTTACTACCTTTTTTGTTTGTATTGATTTGAAAGGTTTTGATGACATGTGGGAAGAGGGCATTTTTGTGTGTGGTTAAGTCTTAAACACTCAAACTCACAATTTCCCTCCAGTATGAGTATTTAACAGGAAAGAAAAGTGTGGCCGTCAGAAATTAAGAGTAGTCAGGATAGGTGAGTCTTCAACACACTGTTTTGGGAGAGAATATAGGTAAATCCCTGGAAAAGAATCTAGGGTCATCATGAATGAATAGAGGACATCATGAATGACCACTAACAATGAGCAGGATGCTAATATGTAGAAGTAAATAAGGTAGGAACATGAAGTTTGCTGATTACAAGTAAAACAAACTAAATGATTGTCTGGCGAAGGAAAAAGTAGGGCTTTCACAATAATGAAACTAAAGCACTCAACATAATTAGAAAAACATAAATAAATAAGGAAAATGTGAAAGTTGGGATCATATGATATGTTTTTAAAACTTATTTGATATTTGGAAAAAGAGAATTCAGTCAGAAAAAGGACCAAAATTTGTGTGAATATTTCATAAGGAAGATATACCAAACAAAGTAAATATGCAAAAGTATATTTACTATCATCAGCCACCAGAAAAATTATAATTAATATCATAACAAGATACCACTATATATCTATAAAAACAATTGCAGTAAACACTCATTGATAGTAATGAAAGATGGCAAGGATACTGAGTCCCTACCTCTCTGGTATTGACCATGAGAACACAAATAGTTACAGTGGGAAAAAATATGAAACTTTTTTGCAACATTAAATACACATTTACCATAGTACAGAAAAATGATGGCATAGATTTGCACAAAAACCTGCCCATAAATGTTCACTCTAACCAGATGTCCTTCAAGAGTTGAATGAACAAAACAAATGTGGACTGTGCATACAATAATTATTATTCAGCAAGAAATAAGAATGAACTATTCACCATAACTATGCGTTAACAGTTGAATGAATTTCTGGGTTATAGTGCCAAATTTTTGAAAAATGAAAAGCTGTTCCTTATTGGTAACAACATGTTTGATTCTAGCTATATGATATTGGATTGGCTATTATAGAGAAGGTCAGCATTTCAGTGGTTCCCAAGGGCTAGGCAGGGGAAAGAGCATGGCTTGAAGAAAACGTGCAGAATTTAATGGTGGTACACCTGTATAATCTGACTATTAAAATTACCTACACAGTTCATAGAGTTTTGAACTACACATGCATAGGCAGACAGACAAACACACACACGAGAGAGAGAGAGAGAGAGAGAAACAAAAAGCACCTGGTGAAATTCAATTAACTTATCTCATATCTGCTTTACTTAATAATATTCTACTAATGTTCATTTCCTAGATTTGATGAAATGCAAAATTATGTAATTACCATTGAAAAATGGGTCCATTTTAACTTAATATACTAAAAAAGTTAAAAATAAAAAGCAGTAAAAATTAATAAAGATATCTAAAATTTGCCGAGGAGGTCTGTACACATAGCCTAAGGTTTCTCCAGCGATGCGTTTTATTAAACCAATACAAGCAACAAATCTTTACAGGGTACAAGAGCATTGTCCCACAGTACTTCCCTTTTTTCTTTTCAAAACATGAACTCTGAATCAAGTCTCCTTAATTTAACTTTTTTCCTGACCATTATTCATAAGAACTAGTAACCAACACTCTAAACAAAGACCATCCATAATCCATTTTTTTTGGGAATGTAGGCATAGTTTTCTAGGCTACTTCCTGCTGATTAGGGGCACAGATAATCTTATAGGGACCTAAAGAAAATTTAGGATTATGGTCAAGTCCTGACTCGAATAGTCTATGAGGCTTGATCATCTTAGCCAGCAATCTTGAGGCTGTTCTGGATATAGAACTCAGAGGAAACTCCAACACAGGCCCTTTGAAATGTTGAATCAATTGGGCTATCCACTCCTACTGGAGATTTTCTGGGGAATCTTTTTTGATGAAACCTAATTTTTCTTAAACCAGAATGAATCCACAGCCTCCCATT
>NW_026067966.1:3946978-3964017 GCF_014885135.2 Alexandromys fortis
TACACTGTACACTGTTTAGAGGCTTTTTTTTTTTAAAAAAAAGAAGATATCTTTACTGTATATCTCTCTTTTTCTGACAACGCGAGTCTTTAATTTGCTAAGCAATATGGCTAGGATTAAAGCTGTGACTTTGACAGATAGATCAATCCCATTCATTAGCTTTCCGAGATTCTAGCTTCATGGTGTGGTACTGGCAGGAGCCATGTTTATTGCCATAACTCTATGGATTTTCAAGGTTCCTGCCACCACCAAGAAACATGCTGTTGGCTATTCATAAACACCATTTAAGTGTTTGGTGGTGAGGCCTCTTAAAAGAGCTTTAAGGTTTTTACAGCTAAAGCGAGTCAGGAAGCCTCTCTTAAATGAGATGTCCTTGCCTCTAGCAAAAATAGCCCCTCCAAGAAAATGCTGCTACTAAGTCATGCTTAACTCTGTTCTTACCTATCTGGAATTACTTTCCAAGCTCTTTCAAGTTTTATGTGGATGCAGTTGTCCACATTGGCACTTTCTGCCTATACTTCCTGCCTAGTTACTAGTCAATCAGAGTTTTATTAAACCAACACAAGTGACATATCTTTACAGGGTACAAGACCATTGTCCCACAGTCAAGTACTGCTAAAGTACATGAGTTGGAGGGGGGAAACTAAACAGGGAAGTGGTGGTGACAGTTAGGCAGTGTATGTGTTAGGAATCTAGGTTGTTTTGAGAAACTAATGTTGAAACTAATAAAGACAGTAAATCAAGCACCAATGTAGTCAAAATGTGATGAGGAGAGTAGGATCTGAGTATCTATGATAAAATTAAAAAGTGGCTCACAGTGCCATATTGAAGAATGTACTTGCAATAAAGTGTGGTTTAGAGAAACAATGGAGAAGGAAATGTGGTATATAAGCAACACTAAAAATCCAAGAGGGAAAATAAATCATCAGTCTATATATTATTCCAATGGACACTTACTGGTTTCCCAGTTATAGTTGAAGTCCTGCTCAGGCTAGGGCAGCATACATGTCAGAAACCCTCCAGGTTCAGAAGGATGAGGTCTGTGTTAGTATTCCAAGAACAAATTTAATGGACACATACACACACCACATAATAGATCTATAAAACTTCCAAAATAAATGATATGTATCTCAGTTAACATGCTTATTATTCATTATAAACTATAAGTCTCTTGAGTAAGATCAAAGGGAGGGAGTTACAGGCTCCATTAGAAAAGGGAATCAATATCCTCCAGGGAGCACCAGCTTAAACAAGAAGATTAATAGTTCATTGAAGACATTGGGGATAGAGAACGTTTGGCTGATGAGAGGCATTGTGTTCCAAAGGCTGCAGTGAAAAGACAATCAGCGGTGAATGAGAGGTGAAGTTTGACTGGTGAATATATGGACAATTTCTAGAATACAATGGCTGGCATGTTTGTGGTGACCCAGGTAAACAGGGCTATTAGCTTAATGGGATTAATCCTAATGTTATTTTAGAAGGAGGAAGAAAGTCTGCTTCTGTTTGGGAGCTAGGAGTTTAGTTTGTGGGGGAAGATAGGTGAATGGAGATAATGAAAACCATGATAAAAAAGATAATGAAGAGACAAATTATTGTTAAGAAATGTCACTATAAAAAAATAAATAAAAAAAATTTAAAAAAAAGAAATGTCACTATACCCTATATTCTAAGGTGAGTCTAGAAGTGACTTACCAGAAAATTAAAGCAAGAACAAAATGTGATTGCACATATAAACAGCACAATGTGTTAAATAAAATAATATTTATATGAGTTGTATTAAGCACATAGCATTTTGGGACTACAGACATAATTTATTATTACTATTTTCATATGCCTTTGATACATTAATTCATATATGTAAAATAGTCAACTTCCATTTATTTTGAAAATATTTGTAATAACAGTTTTCTAAAAAGTATATTTAATTTGTCACATAACTAGAAAGTAGGCAATGAAATAAATTATAGGTCACCTCTAAGACAGAACTCATTAGATGTTATTATAAACTTGTCAGCTTTCTGGGAGAAGTAAATCAGAAAAATAATTTTAAATGTCTACTTTTTCATCGTATTAATGACTTTTATATAAGGTTTCTATATTAAAATGTTTTATATTTAAATATATATTTAGGTGCTTCAAGATGGTTCCATTGGCAAGCGCTTGTTGTGCAAGCTTAAAGTCTAAGTCCTGATTCCTAGAACCCACACAGAAGTGCTGTGAATGTACACACCTATAATCCCAGCACTGGGGATGGAGAGATGGGAGGAGACAGGGCTACCTGCTCAGCTGACACAGTATCTGGAGGTTCAGGGAGAGACTTCCTCTCAAAAAAACAGAGTGTAGAATAAGTGAGGTCGACTCCTGGCACTGACTTCTGTCCTCTACACATTTGCAAACACAAGTATACACACTGAAGCACTTATGCAAATAAATGCATATTTAGATACTGTGGTTGTTTGAATAGATATGGCCTCATAGACAGACAGACAGATAGGTGGGCAGGCAGGCAGACAGACAGGTAGACAAATAGATCTCCATCAATTGCAAATAGATCCCCATTAATTGCTAACAGTAAGTTTTGAATTTATGGGTTAGAAGTGCCATTTACACATATGCTAAGATTATAACATACAAGCATCCATGCTTAATTCATCCTGCATCTTCAACATTAACAGTGTTATTTTTAATAAATAAAAAATATGAATCTTAAGATCTCTGAGCTCACCTGCATATGTAAGAAAAGACATAATTTAGATATTCTCTTTGTTTTACACAGGGAAAAATACTTTAATCATAAGTGACTAGGCCACAGCTCATGTGGCATAGTTATGTCTAACCGGTATTTCTGGTGTGTTTTAGATTGATTTTTGGTAACATGATATTATAATGTTCAACAATTTCTTTCTCAATCACCAACTCATATAATTATCCCAAACCATAGTGAGATCATAGGAAAACCCACCCTTGTGTGAAGACATTTAGTTGGATGTTTATGTGATAAGTGTCAAGTAGCTGGAGAAAGTGAATCTCCAATGAAAAAAGCAATGTACAGAAAGACAGGAAAGTCTGGCATTTTAATTGTCCACTGGTGTGTGCTCCTGAGCTTGCGTGGTTTTTGCAGGAGCTAGGGAAGCAGGCTCACTACCAATGCAGGAAACCTTACTCTGATTGGTCTTCCTTTCTGATAGAGACAAGAAATTGAGCTTCAGTTCAGTGACAGAGTTGGAGTTTGTCTAATAGTGTGTATAGCGTGAATACCAGCTACTGTGTTGAGCTGTGTAATATTAGAGTCATGTAAGATACTTGACATTAAGTTCTGAATGTAATCTCAGCTCCAGGGGTGTGGACATAGAGTGTCCAGGGATAGAAACACAGGGGACACATGTTAAATTATTTAATGAAGAATAAATACCTATGAAAAAAGTTTTAAGTACTTATATAATGTGGTCTGGTAAACAACACAAGAAAATATGGGGGAAATCTGCATAGATGACTTTTCTCAAAGGGAAAATTTTGCGAGAGGTATTGTTTCCACAGGGCATTGTTTTCTTGGTGGCTGGATGACCAAGCTCAGACAAAGGATTTTCCTTCCACTTTCTTGAATTCTCCTTTTCGAAAAGTTACTAAGCTGTGCATTTTTGTAGCAGCTGAGATTTTCACAACCCATGTCAGGCAATGTGAAAGTAACATAGTTTCAGCAGTTGTTACATGATGTTTCCCAGTGATCTAAGTATTTAAATTCACTGAGACACAAAGAGAACACCATAACAAACAATGAAGACATCCATGATCCTTTCCTTCCAAAAGATTAATTCTTGATATTTGTACAACAATTTATTTCTTACATTTTGATTTGATGGATACAGACATCAAAGTCGATGTATCAACAATTGAATTGAATATTAGCACTTATTTTTGATGAGAATTGCTAAAAAAATCCTTAAGCAGCATTTGTGAGATATTGTAACACTTAGTGCTTGTTTACTTGGGTGAATGGTTTTAAACTTTTTGTGTTTTGGAGCTCAGACAAATTATAAAGAAGTAAAAATTATTTTTTATTATCTATTTAAAATAGAAAAATATTTATAGGTCATTTTAAGATTAATTTGAGTGTTTAATATTACTTCATTTAAAGTAATAAGAAGATAATAAAATTCTGCAACTCAAATTTTCATATGCATATGTAAACTTAAACCATTAAAAATGTGATTCTTATCTTTTATATTATGCTATCTGTGACTACTATAACTTCACATCGGAAGATACTAGTGAAGAAATATATTAAATATTTTTATTCATTAGCAATGATGAAAATAAAATTTCTTCTATTAAGTCAACTTTTAATAAGAATGGTATGTTTGATTTAAAATATTATTTGTTTTGATTGGTAGTAATAAAGTAAAAATATAATATGAAATATTTTACTAACTTAGGATATCTTTAATCTCATTTATTCACACATATTTTTTAATATCTAGTTTATTTGGTATGTAGTATAACAAGGAGAAAATACATCTCACTTAATATAAGTTACATATAAACTATACAACTCATTTATATGAAATAATATGATTGTGTAGAGCGATAATTTATTCACACAAATTCTTTTTAATATCTAGTTTAGTTGGCATATAAGATAACAAGGAGAAAGTACATGTCATTTAATAGAGTTACATTGGAAATATGCAGCTCACTTATATGAAATATTGTGTAAAGGATTAAATTTCAAAGAGCTCATGAAATATATCCTCTTATTGATTCATTCATACTGATATAAAAGAACTTTTGCATCAAGTTTATTGCAATGGGCATTTGCTGTAGGCGTTCTTCACAAATCCAGACAAAGCCATATTAGTTATGAAAGAACTGCTAAATTTTTAAATAATACTAAAACTTTCTAAATAAAGTATGAACCTTGGCTTTAATATTTTTCCTTATAAAAAAGATATTTCTTCAATCATGCAATGTATTCTCTTTTGGAGAAAGAAATTAAAGTCAAAATATTTTCATGTTCAGTTTGTACTCCACATTTAGATAACTCTTCAGACCCATATTCCGAGAAGACACTATTCATTTGCAAACAGAAAAGCCAAATCATTATTGGGTCGAACAGGACGTATTATTAATCACAAGAAGTACCTAACCATTTCTTTTAATATAGCATAATAATGCTTTAAGTATTACTTTAGCAATCAGTTAATATATGCCCTGGGTGCTTTTTCAAGTATAACAAGGCAGATTGGAGACCTTCACAACAAAAGTATTAATGCATAAATAATCAGTGCCCTTGAGTCTTAATACTTGTTCCTACATTATTATGTCTTGAAATCACTAATATTGTACAATATGTCCTTTTTTACCAGCACAGGCAACATTGTGAGTGAGTCACAATGAGCATGAAGTATACAAATGGAATATTTTATATTATAAATATCAAGCCCCAGTTTTATTACTTTTTAATAAAGAAATGTTGTTCTGAAATTAAGAATTTTCTCTCATTTTGAAGTTCAATTTAGTACATTATTTGTCCAAAAGAAACGAATACTACATTTCACTAACCAGAAATAACTCACTGGACCAGATTCTTAATGTTTCACATTTCCTTTTCCTACTTTTAACTAATTCCTTCTGCTTCTCTCCTCTCATCCAGCCCAAGATTTTGTTTGATGAATTATTAAATTCAGGAGGAAGTGATGCCAGTGGACAGAAGGAACATTCAATTCGCTTCCCTAGAAATGTTAGAGAAACAAATCACAGGGCATTCCCCCCTATACTTTGTTTCAAAATGCGCCAGCATAAAGAGAATGAACCTTTTGCTTTTTAGTCATCAAAATATGTAACAGGTCATTTGTTTTCTGTCTCTCACAATAATAATAGATGAAAGACTCCTGTTGGCTTTCTCTTCGTATTTACCCAGGATACAAGGAGTTCTTACTACTGTCACTGACCCCAGCTTGGATCAAGCCTTTTCCATCTTTTGCCTGGATTTGGCAGTACATTTTTAACAGGTGTTTCCACTTCTGTGTTTTTACCCTTCCTCTCCAGACTCTAATTTCACAAGCCACCAAAGCCGTCTATTAATATATAAAACAGATCGAACCTTGTGCTTAAAACCACCAGGTGTCTTCCATTTAATTGAAAATAATGCTAAACAACATTAGATGGGTTGTGAGGCCTTTTGCAATATGCACATACACACAAGGGTCTTAACTGTCTGTTAACTTACTGCTGTCACACTCGCCTTTCAATAGTCACGTGAATTTTTTGACATCACCATAGAAAAAAATCAGAAGAGCTTGACTAGTCTCAGTTTATCGAGTCTTTCCAAATATCAGTCAGCTTGAAAATATAATCATTGCCCATGACCAAAATGTCTGATCATCTCCCATGCTTTCCTTCATCTCTAACATTTGGTATATTTCCTTCTTTCCAATACAATTTCATCTACTTTTTTACTACTTCTCTTAGTATCCACTCTATTTCTGTGAAGAGACACATTGATCAAGGCAACTTAGAGGAGAAACGTTTAATTGGTGCCTTGCTTCAGGGGTTTCAGGGATTAACCCATGATCATCATGATGGGGAACATGACAGCAAGCAGACATAGCACTGGAGAAGTGAAGAGCTCTGAACCACAAGCAAGAGACAGAAAGAGAGAAACAGGTTTTCACACTGGTGTTTGATACCTCAACAATCAACTGCAGTGGTACCCTTCCTCCAAGGCCAGACTTACTGCAACATGGCCACACTTCTAAACTTCTCAACAAGTTCCACTTCCTGGTGACTAAGCATTCATGAGGACAGTCGAATTC
The DNA here is from genome assembly GCF_014885135.2 of Alexandromys fortis. Lineage (NCBI taxonomy): Eukaryota > Metazoa > Chordata > Mammalia > Rodentia > Cricetidae > Alexandromys > Alexandromys fortis. The sequence continues at coordinate 3,953,791 of NW_026067966.1, forward strand.
AAACCACAACACTGCTGTAGTGATTAGAATACTACATTAGATAAGGGCATAACTGCCTGTTTGTCGGATCTATAAGCAAATAATAATCCTGCGAAGTTGGAGAGATAGCTCAGTACCTAAGTGTACTCACTGCTCTTCGCCTCTATTAGACAGCTCATAATTGCCAGTGACCCCAGCTCCAACAGCCCGACTTCATCCACAGGTGCATGTTTGCATATGCTGCACATGTAGGTAATTATGTCTGTGCATATACACATGCACAAAAACACATATTTAATAAGGAAAGGAAGAAAGAAGGAAACTAGAGCACTATCCATATGGAAGATGCTATTTATATTTTAATATCTAACTAAATTCATTAAAACTGACTCTTAAAAATCCTCCCATGAATAAAGTTATGGCTACACAAACTTTAAATCTCATTGTTTTTTTAATTAGTCATTATTAAATCATAGTTCTACTAATAGAGCTATATGAATAATAACTATACTTTTTAAACAATTTACAACCACTCTTACAGCATTATAACCTATGCAAACCAATTAATATACTTATAGGTATATCTGCTGATAATTACTATTTCATAGGCTCCGGCATATATGTATTGAAACATATATGGACATAACACGAGGAAAGAGGGTTTGACTGCCGGCACAGAACTTTCACAAAGCAACACCATCTAAACGGTGGCAAATACTGCAAGATTTGTCCCTGCTGCCTTAAAAGTAAGTCATGAGGGAGAATACACCACCTAGAAAATATTCAAAGGAGGCCTGTATTGGACTAGGGGGAGCAAGTACCCCAGCAAAGAGGCTGGGATAAAACGACAGTAATAACTTAGCATCTCCCCTCTTCCTGAGTTTGAAATCCCAGCAGGTAAAGAGTTTCACTCTCCTTTTTAAAAAGAAAAACAGCTGGCTAGTGTGGCCATTGGATATCCTACAGATCTAGAAAGGGAAAAGGTGCCTACCAGTTTACCTGTTGTTGTGCTATATAGAAGTTACTGGTGCAGCCACACTTGCAAAATAGCAAAGCTGAGAGACAACACTCAGATGGTCAAGTTTGTAATGAATGTGAAACAAATGTAACATCTCCACTACCTTTCTGCCTACCAAAACAGGATGCCACATTTTTCTCCACATAAAAAGTCTTTGCTGATGTTTTCCCAGCCTAGAAGTGGAGACAACCTCAAATCACAATCAGCCACTGCGTGTATTCTATAATCCATGGTCTGTGGATGATACGAAAGCTGTCCAATGACATCAGAGTGGTTACTTAGGCTGGTCAAGTAGGGGAAACCTTTTCTGCTGTCTTCTTCTACCACAGACTGAATGCACAATGATGGGGCAAGGAAGGGCCAGCAGCTGTACAAATGGCAACAGAGAGAAACAGCGTGGGAAACACAAAGCATCTGTGTTTTGGATTGTGTTAAAGTTCTACAAATCAAACCAAGGAACTTCTCCAAGGTACCGAGGAAAGTTCCCTACATGAGCCATGGCATGCTCACCCTACATGAGCCATGGCATGCTCACAAGACGAATGCTTTTCCCACTCCAGTTTGCTTGTTTGGTTTGCGGTTTTCGGGTTTGCTTTGGTTTTGCTTGCATGTGTTCTAACTTTGTTTCACAGCAGGTTTTCCTTGTCCACGCTTCCCTGTGGTTGAATCTGCAGTAGGAGCTGTGCTCTACCTTCTCCTTGTGACTAAAAGACACATTTAGGGCCTCAAGGACTATTTCAGAATGAGTGAGTTACTAACTGTAGGCTCATGGTTTCTTTGTCGACATGATTTTCTCATGAACCCAGGTTTCTTGTAAATTTGCTTCCTAGTAATAAAATACAGTGAAAACCACAATGTGAATGTGATTTCTAAACTTGCTTTGTGTTCCTTCTCCACAGAATTTCAAGGACATCTGAAACAATACGCAGAGAATTAAGGGCATTACATTTATTTCCCATCATTTGGGAGGGTGAAGCTGTTGAATTTTACAAGTCCCACTGTCCCTTTCTATTCTTTATATGAACGGCTGAATTACTGCCCTTGTGCTGTCTTGCTGAAGGAGCTGAAGCAGCTACACTCAGCAACATTTTGGCTGTTTCCATCCCCTTTCCTTCCAGCTACAAGTGGAACAGGCGCACGGTCTGCCTTCCAAACACCGAGGTGAAAATGTGATGAGGTTACTTAGCCAAATACAGTTACCTTGGAACAAAATAGCCAGGACTCTCCCAGAATACCTGATGCAGTAACACAGAGAGCAGATGCATTGCAAATTCTATGATTGCTTCCAAATCCCTACAACTTGAAATGCTTTATAATCTCGGGGAGGACAGTGATTGAGCCTGAAAGACTTCTTATGTCACAACAGCCCAATACTGTTAAGTAATCTCCTGAACACTTATTCAATAGTGCTTTGTGTAAATTCCTCGGAAAAGAAACATAAATTATTTGTAGAGGTGACTGAGATCATTTTTAATACTCCTACCCAATTTTAATCACTTCATAGATTTGTGTAGGATAAAATAGCAAATTGTAACACAACTTGAGTATGGATATGGAAGATGAAAACTCTGCTGTACACACTTCATGGGAAGTCAACCTTTAATCATTAGTGTAAATAAATAGTCACATGCAAAACACTCTGTGTTCAGGATAAATTGTGCATGTGAGTCTGTAATGTGTATGTCTGTTCATGTGTGTTTGTGTGTGTGCACATGTGTGTGCATCATGTGTGCATGTATTGTGTGTGAATATGTATGTACTTGTGCACATGTGAGCATGTGTGTAAGTGTGTTTCAAGTGTGCATGAGTGCTTAGTGTTTGATAATAAAGGGCATACTTTAAAATTGAAGTAGGAAATAATGATTTCTAACTGAAACACATACGTCTATCCATTCATATGTGTGATCCTTGAGAAGATCACCAAAATGTGATAATGAACTTCTATAGAGTGAAGCTTTAACAATACTCAGTACCATAGATAGTGATTGGAAAATCTTAATGTTGCTTAGCATGTATTAAGTTTTATTTGGAAATTTACATTGGTTATTCTTCCCAAACAGAAAAGTAAATGACAACGACATATATCAGTTCAAAATATTCTGTCCTTAAGAACCACACGACATCCATAGAAGACTAAGAAACACAACAAGACACAACTTCTGTCAACATCCAAATTACCAAGAAAAGTAACCTCACCTCTGAAGTCACTAAACCATTTCAAGCAACCTGTGGGACTTTAAAGCAAGACTCTCATAGTTTAGACATGATCTATATTACTCTGATCCCTGGTTAATTACAAAGTCGAACCCGATGTTTTGATTATATCTCTGAAAGACCTATCAACAGCCCCTCAGAAGTAATCGGTGTCTCCCTTCACTTGTCCCTGTGGGCAATATTTCATCTTCAAAGTCAGGATCAGTTTTTGCCATTGGTGATGAATTTGATTGAGATCCTGGTATTGATAGACAATTTAAATTAGAGGATTTTGACATTAATAGAGAGTAATTTTGATCTGCTATGTCAGTATCTACTGGACATCAATGAGATGACAGTGTTTATGTCAGAGTCAAAGGGAAAGTTGTCAAATCACAGTGTTTGAAATTGTTCTAAGAGGAGTGGGGTTCATGGGAATCGGTTTCTAATCATAGCTGGGTTTACACATTCTGAATGGTTAATAGATTTGAAGATATATTTTAAATTCACTACAGTCTTTAAGTCAAACTTGATAAAAATTTGTACTGAATTTTTTCAGTACAGTAGATAATTGTACTGAAATTCCAATGACTCAGTATTGTAAATATTAAAGAAACCTGATCATATTATATAGAAACATAACATAATTGGAATTTTGCATCAAGTTGATTATTACAAAAATTATGCCCCACTAAGAAAACAACTGCCACTGTTTAGAAAGAAGTGGGTAGAAATGTATCGCTCAGAACCATGCTTTCTTACCACAAGATAAGCATAATCTCAGATAGATTATATTATTTATTTTCTTATGTTTGAATCTGTCAGGGTCTAATAAGGGCGAGGAGCTGCTACTATTACCTTAATGATCAAAGATTACCAGATAGGACTGAAAACTATGTAAGTTGTTTGCTAACTAATGAGAAGAAAAGAGTGATAAGGAAGAGACAAACTCCATCAGGGAAGACTCATCAACCTAAACACCAGAATGGCAAAGGAAATATGGTAGAAATGATGCTGAACTGTGTAGCATTCACCAAAACCCCAAAATTGAAGAAGTAGGTTCCCACAGTTGAAGGGGCCAAAGTCATTCCTCAGAGGAGATAGAATTTCTATACTGGTGATGGGCTTTCTCTGCCTAGTGGTTATATTCTGAGAAGACAGGGAACAAAGACCACGAAGAAGCAATATCTGCTAGCTGAGGTCTTCCTCTCTGTATGGTGTCCCAGTGAGGCTGCTGCTGTAGAGAGAAACTTGTCAGTGGATTCTGCTGCTGTGATGAGAACAGTATTGTTGCGGTAAAGACAGCAGGTGTGTGATGGTGAAAGGGATAGTAAGAAGGAAGGCCTCAGCCGGGCGATGGTGGCGCACGCCTTTAATCCCAGCACTCGGGAGGCAGAGGCAGGCGGATCTCTGTGAGTTCGAGACCAGCCTGGTCTACAGAGCTAGTGCCAGGACAGGCTCCAAAGCCACAGAGAAACCCTGTGTCGAAAAACCAAAAAAAAAAAAGAAGGAAGGCCTCTCCATCATGAGACTCACAGTCTGCTGCATGCACTGGCTCTGGGTAGAGCTGGACATATCAGTTGGCAGCTTTTCCAGAGCCTGTGGTTGCATCAAGGAAACAAGCACAGCATGGAGAGAAAGGATCTGAGCACAGCCTTGGGAAATCATTTAAAGGTGGAACTTAAAATAACCTTTGACCGAAGCTTCCCATGAACCTTGATAACAGTCTTAAGCCACCCAATTGTCCTCTGTTCTCGAGATGCCACACATAACTCAGAAAACTATGGAGGGCAGTTTTTAAGGGACCAACTGCATATCTAAGACTTAATTCTAAGTCTCAGTCTTTATGGTGGCTCCATAATTCTCTTCTAAAATAAGCTATATTGGATATAATAATAATAAAATAATGTGCCTAACATTCCAGAAGGCATCATCCACAATCTGGAATCTGGACATAGTTTCAACAACAAACAAGGCTCAAAGCCTGGCAGATAACCCCTAAGATGACAAACTTAAGATATTTTATGATATCCTAATATGCTCTTTCTGCAACTCACTTGTCTATTTAACGTATTACAATGCTATTATTGGTATTGCAAATGATATGGGCATCCATTTTGAATTAAGATAATTATAAAACTCTCACATCTGGAATATCTTACATTTTGTGAGTTACTAAAAATTATTGGTTTGGAAAAACATACTAACGTATCAATAAAAATTGAGCATAAGCCAATTCCATAATATTCATGACTGCCAAAAAACTTCCACTGTGCAGAGATACAGCAACCCTGTGCTAAGCAGAGCAAAATTGCTACTTAAAATAAATAAATATTCATTTCTATCCACTTCTAATAAATGGCTTCCAGTTGACGCAGCCCTAATCTTTTAACACAGGCTTGATCTTGTTCTCAACACTCAGAAAGGAATTTTTGTATCAACAAAGACCAATAGAGTTAGAAATGGATTTCATAAAGATTATTTATACCATTTTCTCTAATCTAAGCAATGAGCAGTTTCTTGTAATGTTTCCCAGTGGCAGCATTGAGGAAAACAACACACTTTATTCATGCAAATGTATATCAATATAAACCAATAATATTAAAAGTAGTTCTTACCTATTGACATCCCAGATTTTACTCGTCATATCCAGTGAGGCAGAGGCCACAAAGTCACCACTAGAGTGCCATGTGCAGGACCACACTGCGTGGTTGTGTCCTTCGAAGGTCAGCATGCATTCGCCCTTTGAAAGGTCCCATAATTTAACTGTGGAATCACCACTTGAAGTAGCCAACTTGTTGCCACTGTTTTCAAGAAAACAAGACAAGTTGTTTAAAAAATCATTCATGTTTTTCTTTGAACCATGTGTACATTTATATATATGTGTGTATGTTTATAAATACATATATTTGTACATATATATTTTATTATGAGAGGTGTGTGTTTAATTGAAGTTTGTTTGCTTTAGTTATACACTTAAATGGCTAGGCTTCATCATAATATTTGAGACTACTCAATTATTTACCTTGATTGATTAGAAATTCATACTATGAGATAAACAGCTAATGTGTACTTTTTAAATTAGATCTTCTAAAGTGCTTCTGATTAATTTACCAAAATAGCACATTCCTTTTTAGCCTGAGTTGAGTTCAAGGTTATATGTTACACTGTATGAAAAGGAAGACTTCAAAATGCAAACTGTCTAGATGTGTTAAGACCCTTTAAAAACACAATAAGGAGAAAACTGTTGTCATTGACCCATGTATCGCTGATTAAATTCTTCAAGAAGATGAGGAATGAGGCAGGGATTTTTGTGCTATATCATTAAAGTGGGATTTTTAAGGTACTGAGTAATTGGCGATGAATCTTTGAATTTTTCCATTGAAGTTATTAGCAAATATTTTCAAAGCTGTGGCTTTCAAAAAGTGTATATTAAATCCAGTTTAAGGAAACGGTGCTTGCCAATAATCAGGAGCAACTAGCTTTTCTGGAGTGTGGGGAGAAATATCAGCTATGAAACTACACTTTTATCAACTATATGGGAGTTGACCTTGAATATTCTTTGTATTCCCTTGGTAGCTTTCACCCACTGACTCTTAATGGCTTCTGCCTCAGCCTGTGTTTCATCATGGAGACACATCTTTTCTGTGTGCTTTTAGCATCATGCTTGGTTAGTTAGGGTCATCAGAAAACACCCCACTGTAAATAAGCAAAATTGGATGAATGTGTGAATAAAGTCAAGCTGTGAATAGAGTAGGAAAATATATCTACTGCCACTTTCCTAAACCAGCTTGGATCCTAACTGCATTCTAGATACTAATCTTTATCCCCACTGATAAGTGTAGATCTCACCCTATTTCAAGGAAACATCATTTCAAAGTTGCAGGAGATGATCACAGGAAGCCACAACTAGTCAAAATGTGGAGAACAAGTGACAGGTTGGTGCCTAGCCTTAGTTTATATATCAACAACACAATGTCCATACCCAAGATTCAGGAAACATTATGGAAGAGGGGAAAGAGAGATTCTAAGAGCAAGAGGACCAGAAAGTATGCTGTTAGAGGGTGTCTTCTTGTGTAAAATGGAGTGGCATTCATCAATCTCCACAGTGTGACTGTCCAAACAAGACACGGACAATTCTAATAACAGTTGACATACCAGTGTCGATGGGAAAGTCTCGACAGACTCACCCTTAGATGAAGAGCTATAGGCAGTTAGCAACTGCTGAAATTCTTCCCTAGGGACAGTCCTTGTGATTGGCTATCCCATACCAAGGAGCAGCCCTAGAAACATGTACATGCAAGCAACACTGGATAGAAACAGCAAATTACATTTGTATGTTTATTCCTTTGTTTGCATACATAACAATAATGGCTAAAGAAGTGAGGCTGTGGTTTGGAAGGGAAGGGAGGAGGTGTCACAAACAGGAGGTGGGAGGGAGGAAAAGACCACTAGAAGTGATGTAATTATATATTACTCAAATTACAAAAAGAAATGTCAAAAGAGTAAAGGTATTTGGCTTTTAATAGTGAGCTTCTTTTTATTTTAAGTGGGATAGGAAAATTTCATTTGTACAGAGGCAGTGGCCATCACTAACAGGGAGCTCTAGAAAATGCTTCAGGCACAGTGGACTATATGGACTGAAGACATTCCCATTAAAGTCAGCAAAGACTTTCCTTTCGATTAGCATAGCTGAAAATTGCTCTATGACAGTCGTGTTTCACAGCCAGAGAGAAAATAAACATATTCTTTGTTTTGAGGTGACCGTTTCCTCATTCATGCGCTTGCCATTTACACTTTTAGAGTTTGGTATTGAACACCAAACAATAAAAAATACATTTATCTAAAATGTTTAAACAAAACATAAAACAATTTCTTCCTTTTCTCTGACTATTTTTATGGGTTAGCAGGCTATCATGGATCAAAGCCTTAGTCTAGGATGAGAATGACTATTGAGTTTTTTTGTCTGTGGCTGAAGAACTCGCCATATAACTTTAATATACTTCTCTTTTAATTTAAAATACAACTGGGATGTTGTACTGCCATTTCTTTATAAGTATCACAAGCTGATATTTAACAATAAAAATAAACAATCTTTTCAGAAGTTTTAAAATTAAAGTTCATGGAATATCCACTCCTATCCACCAGACTCTGCAAGCTACCAAGTTCATCCCGCCCCCAAACTCGCCTATCCACCTGCAACTTAGGTGGAACTCTGAAATACAGCTTGCTACAATACTGAGGGGAACAAGAGATGAGTGAACACCTATGTGGTAAGACACCCCACTCTCTAAGACCTCCATAGTGAGATGAAATTCTGAGGCCCTCCCCCAACTGCCTTGGCTTCTCTAGCCCCACATTAGGACAGTTTCCAGGAGATAGGCTACCCCAATACCAAACGCCATCTACCGGACCCCTCAAGCTACTAGCCCCAGCTTACTTCCATACTCACCTACCCTCCTGAAACCTTAGCAGAACTCTGAAACACAGCTTGCTATGTTACAGAGGGAGGGGCAAGAGCTGGCTACAACACCAAGGGGACTAAGAGAGAGCACCAAGAGAGAAAACCAAGAGAGCAAGGTTAGAGAGACCTCAGTGGCTCCCTGAGACATGTACATTGACAGCACAGACCAGACCAAGAACAATTCCAAGACAAAGACAGCCACTGCAAGGATTTAACCAAGATACAAAGACTCTGCCAGCCTCATTTGAAGGCAGAGATGGGTAGGCACCAATGCAAGAATTCATCCAACAACATAAAAAGCAACATAACACCAGAACCCAGTGGTCACACAAGAAGACTTGATCATCTTAACCCAGAAGAAGCAGAAGAAAACAACTTTAAATGTAACTTTATGAACATGATGGAAACATTTAAAGAGGAAATGAAAAACTCTCATAAGAAATGGAGAAAAAGACAAAGAAAAAATTGGAAGAAATTAATAAATCCCTAAAAAAAACCCCAAGAATACCAAGAAAAAACAAACAGGTGAAGCAAAAAGTTCAAGACTAGAAGAGTGAAACAGAGGCAAAAAGAAAACACAAAACAAGGTAATTCTGGATATGAATCTGGGTAAATAAATAGGAACTACAGAGGCAAGCATAACCAACAGAATATAAGAGATGGAAGAGAGAATCTCAGGTGTTTAAGATACTATAAAGGAATTTGATTCATTGGTCAAAAAAATAAACATTAAATCCAACAAATTCTTAACACAAAACATCCAGGGAATTTAGGACAACATGACAAGACCAAACCTAAGAGTAATAGGGGTGAAGGAGAACTCCAGCTCAAAGGCACAGAAAATATATTTAACTACACTATAGAATGAAACTCTCCAAACCTAAAGAGAGATATGCCTATGAGAGTACAATAAGTACAGAACACCAAATAGACTGGATCAAAAAAAGTCCCCTTGCCATATAATAATCAAAATGCAAAACATACAGAGTAAAGAAAGAATATAAATAGCTGCATAAGAAAAAGGTCAAGTAACACACAAAGGTAGACCTATCAGAACTAGACCCGAGTTTTCAATGAAAACCATGACAAGCAGAAGATCCTGAGCAGAGGTGCTGTAAACTCTAAGAGACCACGGATGCAAGACCAGAGTACTATACACTGCAAATCACCATCAATGGAGAAAACAAGATATTCCATGACAAAACCAGATTTAAATAATACGTATCAACAAACCCATCCCTAAGGAAAGAACTAGAAGGAAAACTCCAACCCAAGGAAGCTAACAGCACCCACAAAATCAAAGGCAATGGATAAGTTCCCACCAGCCAGCAAAACCCAAAGAAGGAAAACACACAAACACTACTACTGAAAAATAATAGGAAATAACAACCACTAGTAATTAATACCTCTTAATATCAATGGTCTCAATTCACCTATAAAAAGACACAGGCTAAAAGAATAGATATGAAAAAAGGATCCTGCTTTATGCTCTATACAAGAAACAAACCTCAACCTCAGAGACAGACATTACCTCTAAGTAAAGGGTTGGGAAAAGGTTTTTCAATCAAATGGA
>NW_026067966.1:3968357-3973770 GCF_014885135.2 Alexandromys fortis
ACACCAAACAATAAAAAATACATTTATCTAAAATGTTTAAACAAAACATAAAACATTTCTTCCTTTTCTCTGACTATTTTTTATGGGTTAGCAGGCTATCATGGATCAAAGCCTTTGTCTAGGATGAGAATGACTATTGAATTTTTTTGCCTGTGGCTGAAGAACTCTCCATATAACTTTAATATACTTCTCTTTTAATTTAAAATACAACTGGGATGTTGTACTGCCATTTCTTTATAAGTATCACAAGCTGATATTTAACAATAAAAATAAACAATCTTTTCAGAAGTTTTAAAATTAAAGTTCATGGAATATCCACTCCTATCCACCAGACTCTGCAAGCTACCAAGTTCATCCCGCCCCCAAACTCGCCTATCCACCTGCAACTTAGGTGGAACTCTGAAATACAGCTTGCTACAATACTGAGGGGAACAAGAGATGAGTGAACACCTATGTGGTAAGACACCCCACTCTCTAAGACCTCCATAGTGAGATGAAATTCTGAGGCCCTCCCCCAACTGCCTTGGCTTCTCTAGCCCCACATTAGGACAGTTTCCAGGAGATAGGCTACCCCAATACCAAACGCCATCTACCGGACCCCTCAAGATACTAGCCACAGCTTACTTCCATACTCAACCTACCCTCCTGAAACCTTAGCAGAACTCTGAAACACAGCTTGCTATGTTACAGAGGGAGGGGCAAGAGCTGGCTACAACACCAAGGGGACCAAGAGAGTAAACCAAGAGAGAAAACCAAGAGAGCAAGGTTAGAGAGACCTCAGTGGCTCCCTGAGACATGTACATTGACAGCACAGACCAGACCAAGAACAATTCCAAGACAAAGACAGCCACTGCAAGGATTTAACCAAGATACAAAGACTCTGCCAGCCTCATTTGAAGGCAGAGATGGGTAGGCACCAATGCAAGAATTCATCCAACAACATAAAAAGCAACATAACACCAGAACCCAGTGGTCACACAAGAAGACTTGATCATCTTAACCCAGAAGAAGCAGAAGAAAACAACTTTAAATGTAACTTTATGAACATGATGGAAACATTTAAAGAGGAAATGAAAAACTCTCATAAGAAATGGAGAAAAAGACAAAGAAAAAATTGGAAGAAATTAATAAATCCCTAAAAAAAACCCCAAGAATACCAAGAAAAAACAAACAGGTGAAGCAAAAAGTTCAAGACTAGAAGAATGAAACAGAGGCAAAAAGAAAACACAAATCAAGGTAATTCTGGATATGAATCTGGGTAAATAAATAGGAACTACAGAGGCAAGCATAACCAACAGAATATAAGAGATGGAAGAGAGAATCTCAGGTGTTTAAGATACTATAAAGGAATTTGATTCATTGGTCAAAAAAATAAACATTAAATCCAACAAATTCTTAACACAAAACATCCAGGGAATTTAGGACAACATGACAAGACCAAACCTAAGAGTAATAGGGGTGAAGGAGAACTCCAGCTCAAAGGCACAGAAAATATATTTAACTACACTGTAGAATGAAACTCTCCAAACCTAAAGAGAGATATGCCTATGAGAGTACAATAAGTACAGAACACCAAATAGACTGGATCAAAAAAAGTCCCCTTGCCATATAATAATCAAAATGCAAAACATACAGAGTAAAGAAAGAATATAAATAGCTGCATAAGAAAAAGGTCAAGTAACACACAAAGGTAGACCTATCAGAACTAGACCCGAGTTTTCAATGAAAACCATGACAAGCAGAAGATCCTGAGCAGAGGTGCTGTAAACTCTAAGAGACCACGGATGCAAGACCAGAGTACTATACACTGCAAATCACCATCAATGGAGAAAACAAGATATTCCATGACAAAACCAGATTTAAATAATACGTATCAACAAACCCATCCCTAAGGAAAGAACTAGAAGGAAAACTCCAACCCAAGGAAGCTAACAGCACCCACAAAATCAAAGGCAATGGATAAGTTCCCACCAGCCAGCAAAACCCAAAGAAGGAAAACACACAAACACTACTACTGAAAAATAATAGGAAATAACAACCACTAGTAATTAATACCTCTTAATATCAATGGTCTCAATTCACCTATAAAAAGACACAGGCTAAAAGAATAGATATGAAAAAAGGATCCTGCTTTATGCTCTATACAAGAAACAAACCTCAACCTCAGAGACAGACATTACCTCTAAGTAAAGGGTTGGGAAAAGGTTTTTCAATCAAATGGATCTTAGAAATAAGCAGGTGTCACTATCCCAATATCTATCAAAATAGATTTCAAACTAGAGTCAATCAGAAGAGATGGAGAAGGACACTTTATACTCATAACAAGAACAGTCCATCAAGATGAAGTCTCAATCCTGAACATCTATGCCTTTTAATACAAGAGCACCCACATATGTAAAAGAAATTAATAAAACTTAAATTGAACATCAGACCCCATACACTAATAGTATAAAACTTCAACACTCCACTCTTGAGAATGGACAGCTCAACCAGATGGAAACTTAACAAAGAAAAAAGAGAACTAACAGATGTCATGACTCAAATGGACTTAACAGACATCTATTGAACATTCTTTCCAAACATAAAAGAGTATACATTCTTCTCGGCACCTCACAGAACTTTCCCAAAACTGACTACATGCTAGTTAACAAAGCAAACATCCACAGATACAAAAAAAAAAAAAGAAAAAACCCCCTATATCTTATCAGATCACCATGATTTAAAGTTAGAATTAACAACACTACTCCCTGAGAATCTACAAACTCATGGAAATTGAACAGTGAACTATAGAACCACCCCCTGAGTCAAAGAAAAAATAAAGAACGAGATTAAAGACTTTTTAGAAAATGAAGGCACAATGTACACAAACCTATGGGACACTATGAAAGCAATGCTAAGAGGAAAGTTCATAACATTAACTTCCCACATAAAGAAAGTGGAGAAAGCTCACATCAGTGACTTAACATCATGTCTGAAAGCTCTAGAACAAGAAGAAGCAGAAGTACCCAGGGGAAGCAGAAGACAGAAAATAATCAAATTGAAGGCTGAAATCAACAAAATAGAAACAAAGATCAACAAAATAGAAACAAAGAAAAGAATACAAAGAATCAATGAGACCAAGAGCTGATTCTTTGAGAAAATCAACAAGGTAGACAAACCCTTCTTCAAGCCAATCAAAAGGCAGAAAGAGAACATTCAAATTAACAAAATCAAAAATAAAAAGGGGGACGTAACAACAGACACTGAGAAAATTCAGAGAATTATTAGGTCACACCACAAAAACCTGTACTCCACAAAATTCAAAAACATGGAAGAAATGGAATATTTTCTAGATAGCTACCATAGACTAAAATTAAATCAAGACCAGGTGAGCAAATTAAATAGCCCCATAAACTTTAACAAAAAAAAAATAGATGCTGTCATCAAAAACCTCCCAACCAAAGAAATCCCAGGGCTGGATGGTTTTAGATCAGAATTCTAGAAGAGCTTCCAAGAAGAGCTAATACCTGTACTCCTCAAAATGTTCCACATAATAGAAACAAAGGGAACATTGCCAAACTCTTTTTATGAGGCTGCAGTTACCCTGATACCAAAACCACACAAAAACTCAACCAATAAAGAGCATTACAGACCAATCCCAAACATGAACATGGATGCTAAATACTCAAATCATCCACCATGATCAAGTTGGCTTTAACGAAGAAATGCAGGGGTGGTTCATCATACGAAAATCTATCTATGTAATCTATCACATAAATAAACTAAAAAAAAATATAATCATGTCATTAGGTGCTGAAAAAGCATTTGACAAAATCCAAAAGTACTTACTAATAAAGGTATTGGAGAGATCAGGGATACAAGGGATATATCTAAACATAATAAAATTATTATACAACAAGCCAACAGACGACATCAAATTAAATGGAGAGAAACTCAAAGCTATGCTACTAAAATCAGGAACAAAACAAGGCTGTCTAATCTCTCCATATCTCTTCAATATAGTAGTTCTTGAAGTTCTGCCTATAGCAATAAGACAACAAAAGGAGATCAAGGGGATTCAAGTTGGAAAGGAAAAAGTCAAACTTTTGTTATTAGCAGATGATATGATAGTATATATAAGCAACCCCAAAGACTCAACTCCTACAGCTGATAAATACCTTCAATAATGTGGAAGGATATAAGATCAACTCAAAAAATCAGTAGACCTCCTCTATACAAATAATATAGGGGCTGAGAAAGAAATCAGAGAAACATCACCTTTCACAATAGCCACAAATAACATAAAATATCATGGGGTAACACTAACCAAAAAAATTGAAAAACCTATTAAACAAGAACTTAAAGTCTTTGAAAAAAGATATTGAAGGAGATACCAGGAAATGTGAAGATCTCCCATGATCTTGGATAGATAGGATCAACATAGTAAAAATGGCAATCCTACCAAAACAATCTACAAATTCAATGCAATCCACATCAAAATACCAACACAATTCTTCACAGACTTGAAAGAACAATAATCAACTTCGTATGTAAAATCAAAATAATCCCAGGATAGCCAAAACAATCTTGTACAATAAAGGCACTTCCAGAGGCATCAGCATCTCTTACACCAATCTCTATTATAGAGCTACAGTATGAAAAACGCTTGATACTGACATAAAAACAGAGAGGTTGACCAACAGATTTGAATCAAAGACTTGTATATTAACTCTATGAACATCTGATTTTTGACAAAGAAACAAATATTATACAATAAAACAGAAAGTATTTTCAACAAATGGTGCATATATAACTGGATATCAACATGTAGAAGAATGAAAATAGATCCATATCTATTCCCATGTACAAAACTCAAATCCAAACGTTTTAAAGACCTCCTTTTAAACCTAAACACAATGAACCAAATAGAAGAGAAAGTGGGAAGTAAACTTCAATGCATGGGCACAAAAGACCACTTCCTAAATATAACACCTTAACACAGACACTGAGAGCAACAATAAACAAATGGGACCCCCTGAAACTGCAAAGCTTCTATAAAACAAAGGACACAGTCAAAAAACCAATAAGGCAGCATACTAAATGGGAAGAGATCTTCACCAACCAAACATCAGAAAATGACCTGATCTCCAAAATATATAAAGAACTCAAGAATTTTATTTATTTATTTATTTATTTATTTATTTATTTATTTATTAAAGATTCTGCCTCCTCCCGTCCACCGCCTCCCATATCCCTCCCCCAGTCAAGTCCACCTCCCTCATCAGACAGAAGAGCAGTCCGGGTTCCCTGCCTTGTGGAAGTCCAAGGACCACCCACCACCTTCCAGGTCTAGTAAGGTGAGCATCCAAACTGCCTAGGCTCCTACAAAGCCAGTACGTGCAGTAGGATCAAAACCCAGTGTCATTGATCTTGA
>NW_026067966.1:3974760-3999835 GCF_014885135.2 Alexandromys fortis
TCTCTTGGGTATATTCCCAAGAGTGGTATTGCTGGGTCCAGGGGTAGGTTGATCCCGAATTTCCTGAGAAACCTCCACACTGCTTTCCAAAGTGGTTGCACAAGTTTGCATTCCCACCAGCAATGGATGAGTGTACCCCTTTCTCCACAACCTCTCTAGCAAAGGCTATCATTGGTGTTTTTGATTTTAGCCATTCTGACAGGCGTAAGATGGTATCTTAAAGTTGTCTTGATTTGCATTTCCCTGATCGCTAAGGAAGTTCAGCATGACCTTAAGTGTCTTTTGGCCATTTGAACTTCTTCTGTTGAGAATTTTCCTGATAAAATTGGGAATATAGGGGTGGGGGAGCAGGGAGGGTCAGAGAAGAGGAGGAAAGGAGAGGAGGAGAGTAGAGGAGAACTTGAGAGAATGGGATGGTTGAGATGGAGGAAGAACAGAGATGAGAGCAAGAAGATTGAGGGAGCCATTTAGGGTTAGCAGAAACCTGACTCTAGATAAATGCCCAGGAATCCAAAAGGATAACCACCTAGGACCATGGGCAATAGAGGACACGAGTTCCAATCTTGACTTGCCCTGTAGTCAGACTGATGATTATCTTAAATGTCACCATAGAGCCTTCATCTAGCAACTAATGGAGGCAGAGGCAGAGACCTGCATCAGAGCACTGAACTGATCTCCCAAAGTCCAGTTGAATAATGGAAGGAATGAGGATATGAGCAATGAGGTCAAGACCATGATGGATTCACCCACTGAAACAGTCTACCTGAGCTAATGGGAGTTCACCAACTCTAGCCAGACTGGGAAGAAACAAGCATAGGACCAAACTAGTCCCTCTGAATGTGGTTGACAGGTCCATGGCTGGGGCGGTCTGAGGGGCCACTGGTAGTGGCACCAATATTTACCCTACTGCTTGTCTTTTTGCTAACCTATTCTCTTTTGGAGGAATACCTTGTTCAGCCTAGATAGAGTAGGGAGGGCATTGGACCTTCCCCAAAGCAATGTGCTCTCCCCTCTTAGAAGGGTAGATAGGGGTGAGGTGGGGGGTTATGTGAAGGTAATGGGAGGGGGAGGAAGTGGGAACTCGAATTAGTAAGTATAATGAAAAAAGATGCTATGTTTTCTTTTTTAAAATAAAAATTAAAGTTCACAAATGCAAACACAAGCCTGAATATTCTTTTAAAATATTTTCAAATTATATGTATTAAAATATGAAAAACAGTATGATTTGGTTCTTGTGAAGATACAGGGCATTGCTGAGGTATTGTGTGTGTGTTAGAGAGACACACACACACAAAAAGAGAGACAGAGATAGAGCAAGAGCGCATTTGAAATGGGGTATAAAATATGATCCTTCAGTGACGTAAGTTAGCTTTTCTCCAGCATCTCCCCAAATGCCCTGGGGCAGCCAAAATCTTCCCAAGGGCAGGCATATATGCCCCTTGTTGCTAAGATCTATATGCAAAAAATCCTAACTCCCAATGTAAAATATGTGTGCAATTACATGTGCAAGTATAACAGGATCAATGAATTTAGACAGAAAAGGTGACAGCATGCAAATGTTAAGGTAACTCATTTCCATCAGGTGCTAAGCACAAGGGAGAGTCAAAAAACACATATTTTTCTTTTTCATGTTTTTGATTTTTTAGATGTGAGTCTCTCTCTCTCTCTCTCTCTCTCTCTCTCTCTCTCTCTCTGCATGTGTTTACATATGTATGTTGGAATAAGTGAGTTGCTAGGAGTAGGCTCTGTGCTATAAAAGTCTGTGCCAAGTTTAGAGCTCCTCTTTCCTGCTACCCGTGGAACTGGATGTCAAACTCTCAGTTACTGCTGCAACACAATGCCTGTCGGCTTCCTTCCACAATGAAAAATGAAAGAAAACATCTCACACTCCGAAACTGAAAGAAATCCCCCCAATTAAATGATTTATTTGAATTGCCTTGATCACAGCATCTCTTCATAGCAAGAGAACATTACATAGATGTGTATATGTGGTGTTTTTTAATAAGAACTGCCCCCATAAGCTCAGAGGTACAGGTCTTGTCCCTACACCTACAATAAAATCAATTCTAAACCACATGTATTGTGGAGAATTGAAAAGACAGAGAAATGGACACACCCATAATCTCTTATCATTGTATTAAACGATAGACTGCTTATCTTATATGAATGTTCATTTCAGATTTATTTTATTTTCAAACACAGGCATGTTTTACCTACATGAATATTCAGGCTCTACATGGATACCTGGAGACCATGGGGGTCAGAAGAGCGTGCTGGATCCCCTAGAACTGGAATTACAGGTTGTTGTCATTTTGGGTGCTGGGAAATAAATTCAGATCTTCTGCAAGAGTAGTAAGTAATCTTAACCACTGAGCTATCTCTCCAAACCTGAGTGCCCCTCCTCCATTCTAGAGCATACTATTGACTGAGAGATTCTATTCATGGTGTATGCAATGAGAAAAGAGATTCCAATGTAAAACTACTGTACTGACATAGTACATTTTTTTGTATGGTAAGACATCTTGCTACACAGGACAAAACTGTAGAATTACAAAGCTAATTTGTAATTCTGTTCTTCTGTTTTACATCTTGCATTGATGCAATTGTTGAGGTTGTAGAAGGATAGAAACACTCATAGGCTAGTCTATTCAACTTTCAACAAATCAGGACTGATGATACATACTATCCTGGACATAAGAAAAAGGAGTCCTAGAATCCCCTTCAGAACTTCAAACAAGTTCAAAACTAAAACAAGTTCTAGGGACAGGTGCCAAGGCAGAAAAGACTTGATCAAGAGGACAAGGGAAGGGAGTGTGGCATGGGTGGTTGAAGGGCTGGGGCAGAGTGGAGATATGGAAGCCGTGTCCTGGAAAGTAGGAAGAGACAACTGCAGAAGTCTTTGCTGACCCTTGCTCATAAAGATATTGAAAGGCTACCTAAGTGCAGAGATTTTACCCAGGAGGTTTATTGATTCATGTACCAGCTGATAAAAATGCTGCAGGTACAGTGCTAGACAACTCAATCCATCTTCCCCTGTGGTACCAGCACAGAAAGCCATCTTCCCGCAGGGCATCTGTGGATTTTGTCCATCACTGGGAAGCTGTGACCCAATGCTTCCATAGCTTTACTCTTTCCTCCAGTTTCACCGTATCACACAGAGGAATCTAAATGGAACTTGTTTGAAAATCTGCTTGAAATTATATCTTCAATATTTTGTTTCTCTAGTACTTCCTTCTTTGTTCTTCATTTTTTTTAGCATTATCAAAGCCGTTTATTATTTTTCGTCTTTGGTTCCTAAAGACGAGGTCTGTTTCTTCATGCTGGCCATGATCAGCTCTTTACCTATGCCTTTCCCATACTAAATTTTAATAAATGTTTGATTAAATTGTGCTTCTAGAGATGTTTTTAAGGTATAATACAATATAATAAGATGTGATCAAACAAAAGTAAATATCAAATTGTACAAAACAAACATGGACTCTTGAGTGTACGAACAAGTGGGTCTCTGCTTCTTGTGTCTTCTCTGTCACTGCATTCTTCTCAGCGGCAGCATTTACCACTATCTCAGGAGTCTCCTTCCTACAGCAGAGGGATAAGGAGGCACACCCGGCTTGTCAGTGAGACACACCCTGCTTGTAGGTGAAATGCTACTGCTGAAGTTATTGCTCGATGAATTGTTACCTAATAGCACAATGCAATATAGTGTGGATTCAAGGGTGCAACGCTTTGGGGAGTTCTGCAGTTGGGTCAGTGTACAGCTTCAGGAGATTTCTTTTGTTGACAATGGGGATCACTAGTGAATTCACATCGGTTTTTCACTGATAGGAAAGATTGAAATCCATTTATATGTATTATATATGTCAACTGAGTATCTGTCTTTATTTTGTTTTTCCTATCAAGCTATCTCTCATTTAAATTTTGTCTCAAAAATTCATGTTTGAAAGGCTCATAATTTCTTGGATTTAAAATATAGTCTAACATTCACAAAATGTGCTATTATTTTAGAAATACAAAGATATACTCTTTCTTCACTGATTCATGTATAAGTATGTTGCATAAGTATATAATCAATTAATACAAGTATTCCCTAAGAATTTTACCAAGTAAATACAGAGGAGGGATGTGCTGGGGCAGAGAAGGCCAGGACAGTCTTGAAAAGGTGACACATTTGAACAAAAATCTATGCATATATGTAAATGTTTATAACATAAAAATAGGTGATTAGAAGAATGGTTTTTTTCTGCAGGAAATTATGGTACATTCTCAGATTTTAAAGTATTTTTTCACTCAAGAAAAAAAAGTAATAGAAAATCAAACTGGGTGGACAAGCAATCACCAAATACCAGGGCCATTCCTGCAGTCCTAAGGAATGAGTCTCTGAGCAGGGTGTCAGGAGGCCTTAGGGGGTGTAATCATATGTTAATTTTAAAAGCAGGAAGGGTGGGCTTGCTAAAGGAGCAAGACAGGAGTTGTGTGGGGAATTATAAACATTTCTAATGTAGACTTGCATTTAATATTGAACCGAATTACTTTGATATCTGTGCTTTCCATAATCATTCCTGGATAAGGGAAATGAGTCTCGAGACCCAGTCTCAGCCTTGCATGTGTATTCCCTACTTAGCAAAGGCATTTTCCCAAGTCTAACTTGTAATACAGCAATGTGCTCTTCCTGCAATGAAAAGCGCTCCTGGGAGGCTGCTGCTTTTGCACCCATTTTTGACCTCTGAGCTGAGTGAGTAAGATTTCCGAGTCGCAGAAATTTTCAATATACTCTGTTCTGACTTTCAGGAGTACATCGTAACCAAAAAATCGCGAGTGTGGCATCAAGTTCAAGTCTTATGAGGATTGATTTGACAATATACTCCAGGTCAGCAGAGACAGAATATACTGTCCGACACCTGCAGCCCAAAATAAGTGTGGAATGGAATACGATTCTTTCTCCACACTGCTGCCATGGCCCGATCACAAAGCTGCCACGATAAGAACAGTGACGTTTCATCCCTTGTACAAACTTGGGCAGAGTTACAAATAGAATTGGGCACAGATTTCCTTTGTGTGTGTGTGTGTGTGTTGTCCCATGTGTCCGTGTGTGTTTGGGTGTGTCCATGTCCTTTTGTGTTTGTGTGCATCCATATATGTAGAGATCAGTGGTCACTGACTCTCTGAGCCCTAGGACTTTCTAATTAAGTTAGGGACTTGCTAATAAACTGCCCAATAATGTCTATAGTGAAACCATTGCCAACAATTATTATCTACCACTACCTGGAAGGGATAAATAAATAAATAAATAAATAAATAAATAAATCCTTTGCCACTGAATATTTGAGAAGGGACTATTGATGCAGTCCGAGGGACTATGGACCCTCACTTGCCACTGCCACTAATGAGAGCTCTGATGAGTAAGGACCACATCCCACCATAAATGAGGAATGCTGTCTCTGTTCCTGGTATAAAATTGGATGCTTTCCACAATGACGATATCACAATGACAGTATTTCAGATTTTATAATCTCAAGAACAGAAAGCATTACAATCCATCTTATTGAATAACACATTTCTAAATTTAATTACTTTTACAAATTATTCTAATTTTTAAAACTCACTCTCTGAAATATCCTCTTTCTTTCCTTTTGCATGGTGAATGATCCCAGTAGAGTTCTGGCCCTTCTCAGGCAACTCCACCCAGGGATGTTCCCTTCAGTATTCCAGCCCTCCCACAAGTCACCAGAAAGATCTGTTTGGAAGAATCTGTAAGTTTCGGGGAATCCCTTCTGTCAAGTCAGATTTGACAGAACTTATAGATCATCAAGTTTTATAAGAGGAACAGAAACAATATTGCTCCTAGTACCAGGTGAGGATGTTGCCCTTACTCATCAGAGCTCTTATTGGTGGTTATGTCAAGTGTGGGTCCAGAGTCTCTCTGAGTCCTGTACCAATAACCCCTTCTCAGTTATTCAATGGCAAAGGATGTTATTTCTCTTTACCCCTTCTAGGTTGGGGTAGTCTTGCTCACTCAGACTTTATGACAGAAGGCAGTCAATTCCTGCCTGTTCTCAGGTATGACCCCAGTCCTCTTCTGGTTCTGCCATTGGTAGCTCATTTACACTCCATCTCTCCTTGCATATACCTGCTTTGTCCCATGTATGCACTGTCATTCCAGATACCTGATGGGTTCACAAAGAAAAAAGGCATGTAGACATTTTCTGACCACTAGATTGTGAGCCATGCTCTTACTGTCTTACACTTGAGTAAAACAACAATTTCATTTCATTTTTCATCTCTTTGGAGGATTACCATCTGCCACATGCTCTGTACACTGTTTCATCAAGTGGTGTGTGTGTGTGTGTGTGTGTGTGTGTGAGAGAGAGAGAGAGAGAGAGAGAGAGAGAGAGAGAAAGAGAGAGAGAACACACGTGTCCCTGTGTGTGCAAGTGCACATGCACGTGCGTGTGGAGGTCAGAGGCCAGTCTCTAGTGTCATTGTTAAGACACCATACACATTATTAATTTAAGGCAGAGTCTCTCAGTGAGACCTAAAACTTGTCTAACCATGACTCCATCTCTCTTGTGCAAGGATTAGAAGTGTGTGTCATCATCCTTGCCTTTTCATGTGGGTTCTGGAGATTAAAAGCAGAGCTTCATGCTTACTTGGAAAGCATTTTGCCAATAGAACTGTACCTACTCTATTCCAGCTTATAACTGGTTTATCTTTATTCAACAGCACATATATTTTCAACATTTTATTTCAACCTCTTCCCCACTACCTTAAATCCTGGCATTGAGCATAAGACTATACTTGATGCCTACATATTAAAATATAAGATTCATTTTATTTAACTTTCACTTGCAGGCGTTAAATACCCTTACTGTTTGCTTCTCATGTTTCATTTTGAAATTATTTTCTTTAGCCTCATGTGGGTATTAGTCTTGTTGATTAGATCAGTTTCTTTCAAGAAATACTTGGCTGACTCTAATAAGAGCTATATTATATTCCTACCCTGAAACTCTATTGAACAATTAAGTTTACAAAGCCATTTTTATATACCATGTATCTAACCTAAATACCATTAATCTAAGACATGTTTAAATGTAGCTAATGTACTTTCCTGACTCTCCATTACTGCAGATGAGAGAAAGAAGCCATAAGAACAATCACTGCAAGGATCTCACAACAGTTCCCAGAAATGAATAGGAAAGTTGTATCTGTGACTAGGCAGTATCGCACATTGACCCACAATATCACAAAGCTTAACATGCCCATCAGGTACCATTCACCAAAGCTACACCATTCACTAGAGATGGAATTTTTCTAACATGATAGGCAGTTAGTTTAGTATCAACTCTGAGTTCTTCACCACAAGCATAAGGTGAATTAAATTTATTATGCAATAATTCTCCATTCAGGGTATATTCGATAAAATAGAGATTAGTCACAATTGGAACTTATCTGCCCTAGTCACATCTCTTGCCAAAGCCATACTGCTTTTGAAATGTCTACTTTTTCAGTATGATTATCTGTAGAAGACAAATTACACCTCTCCACAGGGCATATCAAACTAAGAATATATTCCAAAGTGAAGAAACTTTGTAAATTCTTAAGGACATGCGACTTTTAGGTAACATGATGCTTTGAGACTTTAATGTAACAATAAAACAAAAAATTCCTTTTCTGTTTGTTTGTGGGATCAGTGATGATCCTTCCAACTTCAATGTTCAAGGAAATTTGTTCTGCAGAGAAATTGAGGTTTACAACCAAGAGAATTGTGAAGTCCAACTATGCCAACTTGGTAGGTTACTTGAAATAGATAATTCAGTGTTGAAAGAGGGAAGGGGGCGGTGGAGCAAAGAGTTTTTACTGAGGCAAATTTTAGTTTTCAGAATTACTCTCTCCCCATGTTGAAATATACTTAGAAAAATATTTATTTTGCTGTTCATGTAAATGTTAGAAAAATAAGCCTAGGGCTTTCTTAGTGGATCAGTATAGTAATAATGTATCTAGTAGATTTTGTGCAGTTTTATTCAGCACTGTAGTGTAATGTGTTGAGAAAATAGTTTTTATAGGAATTCAGGTTTCTTTTAAAAAAATTTACCTATAATAAATATTCAAATATTTTAAATATTTATCCTTTTTCAAGTCTCAAATGTACTGTTGGGAGTATAAGAATGTATTTTGGTAACTTTGAAGTTACATGAACATAAACAATTTTGTAGATTTGCATTTTAATTAATATTTTAAATATAAATGTGTTTATCACTGCAAAGTTCAGCTTTCTAAAATTTTAAACAAGCTGCAAAATTCTTCAAGATTGAGAAATATGGCTTATGAAGTATATAAGGCAAAATAACTTAAGCTGCTGGCTTTATGTTAACAATTGATAATTCTTTCATCTTTTATTTCTTTAAGGTTCTGAGGTTTCTTCCAATTAAAAGAAAAAAGAATAAAACAATGAAAGAGAAATACAGTTATCATCCCAGATCATCCGTGCAAATCATATTTCAACGCACCTAGAGATTGAGCCTCGTTCAATCACTCAGGATAAGCATCAGGCTCCGTTATAGGCGTGACGGGAGGGACATTCTCTGCAGCAGTGCGTTTACTTTTCACTGGCCTCACTGGGAATGTGTGCTTTCCTCCTGGATTCCTGGCCCTCAGCTTCTCAGAAACACGAGATACATGATAGCAATGTGTTCTCAAAAAAAAGAAACAGTGTGATTCTGACTGTCAGGAGACACAGCTACAGGATTCTCCCGACTCTCCCTTAGAAAAGCAACTCTTTGCTGCTGTTTCCCTCTGACCCATGGGGTCGCTGTGGCAACAACAGCAACTTTACCATCATTATTGTTCATATGTGCTCATAGCTGTCAGACCTGTGTATTTAATGTGGTTTTTCAACAAAAAAGACTAATAGTCTTTGACAGGTAGTTAAATTCATGCCTGGAAACAATATAAAATAAGATGGTTCAGAAATACCTTCCTGTTTTCATAATGGAAAGATGTGATAAAAATATCTGATTCAAAGCTGAAAGATTAAAGGAACAGGTATATAAGACTGCCATTAAGCCAATATTATCAACAAAACGATAAAATAACTTTCAACAAACAGTTGAACAGGACAGCCATAATACTAAAATAATTAGCTTGTTTTACAATAACATCACCAAATAATAAATAAATAAAAATGAGGGGTAGGCTTGAACCTTAGCTCTGTCAGCAAGCAAATGACTTTTTGCGTCTTCTTTTAATTACACATCGCTTCTAAAAAGAGTAGATATGCAAATATGAGTTTTCCAGAGTCAGCACATCATCCAAAATAGTCCAGAAAAACTTCATTCTGATCAGCAAACCAGAAAGGAATCATAAAAAAAAAGAAGAAGACACAGGGAAAGATGGTTCAAGTTTCCCACTGGAGTGAATTAGCAAGCAGATCCGTCTTCTGTTTTCCAGGGGAGGTCTTCTCAGCACCTGTCCCTGACAGTTGGAATCAGCATCGAAGAGACTTGGAGAAATGCAATCTCCCTGATCCTTTGAAGACCATCTGAATCAGATACACTAGGATTTGGGACGTAAATTCATGTTTCAACAGGTGCACCAGTGATGATGTTGCATGTTAAATTTTGAAAAACACTGTAAAAACAGCTTTCAAATCACAGAGAATTCAATTCTCACCACAGTCTTCTTTAAACATAATTTGTTTCATTTTTAGTTCGTATAGTTCATACACTATTTGAAGCTCTTAAAAATCATCTTAGTAAAGCTTAATGAATATATTAATACAATCCTAAGCATGTTTTCCATTACGGAATTTAGCAAATCTCATTGACAATTATATGCTTGCTTTCACATGTACATATAAAAACATATCTATGCGTACCTGAATCTATAGTTTAGATTCCTGTGAGAATACAAGTGAACCATAATCTTTGATATTTGCAATATATAAAATGTGTGTTAACTATCAGAGAAGAGGACGTAGTAAATCTCTTATATTAATAGGCGAATTAGAGCCTTTTTACTTGGCTGCGAAACATACAAATATTGTAAAGGTTATGACAGTCTTAAGGAGATTACAGATCCTACTTGGAGGGACAAAGCAATAGTGCACTAATAATTAGAAATACTAAGATGAAGAATATATCACATTTAAAAGATATTCTAATAGAACCAGAATTTTTGACTATACTAAAGATATCTTAATACATGGCAAATTTTTTTTGAAACCATACTGGAAATCTGACAAAAATATCATTAAATAATTTCTGTGGTGAAATAAAGAAACCCTATATTATATTGAGTTGTCCCAATGTAAGGGCTGATGACGGGAAACCCTCCCCTCAAGGATCAGATTCATGTGGAAGCAAAGGAAGAAAGTTTGTAGGAGCCAGTGGTGGTGAATGATTCCAAGGAAACGGTGTCCCCAGACATAACAGGACTAATGTGCATATAAACTCACAGTGACCATGGCAGCAGGCTTCAGATCTGCACAGGTTCAAGCCAGATGGGGTCTCAGTACTAAAAGGGGAAGTGGACATGGGGTTCCATCCCTACTATAAAGATGTTTTTAATTAATGCTCCTGGCAAATGAAAGAGATAGTTTTCTTCAATAGGGTATCACTTGGCATATTAACCACAGTCTATGGCTTATCAGGAGTAGTTGATCAACACAAAATAAACTCCACGTCTTTTAACCCAGAACAACTACTTCCACGCTTTTCTCTGGTATCCTTATTTCATTTTGTCTTGCTTTGATATTTTTGTCTTACTGGTTTTTTTTTTTTTTTGTTACTGTTGTTTCTTTGTTTAGATTCTAATTTTTGTTTGTTTTGGTGGAGAGAGAGAGAGAGAGAGAGAGAGAGAGGAGAGGGGTGGGGTGGGGGAAGAGGTAATCGGGAAAAATTGAGGTGAAAAAACCATGATCAAAATACATTGTATAACTTTTTAAATTATTTTTAATGGGTGCTTAAAAAGTGTTAAAACAGTCAAATGTGCTCAGGAGGCAGAGGCAGGCGGATCTCTATGAGTTCGAGGCCAGCCTGGGCTACAAGACCTGGTTCTGGGATGGGATCAAAAGCTACAGAAAAACCCTATCTCAAAAAAAAAAAGAAAAAGAAAAAGAAAAACAAAAAAAACAACAAAAACAACAACAAAAAGAGTCAAATATGATCTCATGGTGACTCTAACTGACACAGATTTGTGTTGCCTATTGACAGGAAAACACATCAAAGATAGAACCTACCAGGCCGCCCCATATTTTCCCAATGCAGTATCCCTTGGGCTTGGGACAGGGAAGGCACTAAGGAAGACCAAGAGAAGAGCGGACATAGACTGCTCATTCTAAGCACGCTAAGAAGTCTATTTAAACCTAAAGCAAAACAATAATGTGTAGAGGAAAATACAGCTGCAAGGTGAGCCTAAGCCTTCAGTTTTTCACATTGTCACTTACAACCTCAAGAATTTAAAACAGAAACAAATTTTTAGCAAAATTTGTTGTTTATTATAATTAGGATAAAGATGTTGGCTTGTTTTACCATTTATGATACAATACAAGATGGAATCCTCATTGCTGAACCAAGGCACCAGCCATACATCACTTGTCCTGGACAAATGAGTGCACTTTGGCTTCCTCTACACTTTGGGTCCCAGAATATTTACTTTTTCTCTGCTCACATTTATTTTATACAGATGATTTACACTAAACTTCCATTTTCACTTTTTCACAATCATCACTGTTCGGGAAAACATCTCCATCAGTGGTATGATAGAAAATGACTCTAATTAATCGTTGCACACAAAAAGCCTGGAGTTTTGTTTCAAGCAGCTTACAGAAGGATTTGTTTCTATCCAATTGGTTCTTAATATTCAGCATGATAATCTTATTTATATATTATAATATTTCATATAAATTCTCAATGATGGTACTTACATTTAAGGGGCTTTAAGCCTGAACTAATCTATTCCATGTTAAAATGCATACAAAAATGTTACTTATATTAAAAAAAAATATTATTTAAGTGAGGAGACTTTCAAAGTGTATGATTTATCAGAACAGAGTAATCTAATTATTAAAGTATTAAAGAATATCTTTATTGTGTGGACCAACTTGTTCTTCAACAAGGGTTCAGTATTACTAAGATAGCAACTCTCTTTTCTCTGAACAATACTGTCAGGCTGAGAAACTACTGAAAATTCACTGCCATTGTTTATTTCATTTCGTTTCTTTACACTACTGAAGATCTTACCCAAAGGCTGGTGCATGCTGGGCAAGTTCTCTACTATAAAGCTACTTAATATGTTCTTTAAGAATACAGAATTATTTTTTTTCTTAAGGCTTTCTCTGGTATTCTTGTCAGTGGTCTTTTTTCTTTTTTTATTATTTATTTTTTTTGAAAAATTACCACCTCCTCCCCGTTTCCCATTTCTCTCCCCTCCTCCCACACATCCCCCTCCCCCCACTTCCCTACCCCTCTCCCCCTCCCCCCACTCCATTCCCCCTCCCTCTCGAGAATGATGAGCAGTCCAGATTCCCTGCCCTGCGGGAAGTCCAAGGTCCTCCCACTTCTATCCAGGTCCAGGAGGGTGAGCATCCAAACAGGCTAGGCTCCCACAAAGCCAGTTCATGTATTAGGATCGAAACCCAGTGCCATTATCCTTGGCTTCTCATCAGCCTTCATTGTCCTCCATGTTCAGAAAATCCGGTTTCATCCCAAGCTTATTCAGTCCCAGTCCTGCCGGCCTTGATAAGCATACAGAATTATAATATGCCATATAAACAAAATGAATTAAATAGAACAAAATCATAAGGAAAAATGAAGAAGGTGCAATTTATTAATATACACCAAAATTCTACTGACCAGCAACAACTGTAGTCAGTATTTAACAAAACTCATTTCTAGGGTTTTCCGCACCTGTTTTCCAGCAGGAAGTAAATGAGACACAGAAATATAAAGAGGTGACAGAATAGGGAGCAAGGAAATTACAATACAATTGTGTTTTTAGGTTACACTTGATTAAAATTGAAATTATGTTACTCATTCCTCTAATTTCCCATTTTTCTAGTAATTGCTGTTAGTTGAGTTCTGAAAACAAATGTGTTAAAGTGTAAGAAATTTAGAGCTGGTATTTTTCTTTCACTCTAGTCTAATATGAAAAATTGCAACTGCTAGTATTTTTAAATTATACGTATCCCATGATATGGTGCATTAGGATCCACCAACTCTGTGATATCTTTTCAGAAGTCCCCATGGTTGAGAGGGAGAAAACAGGACAAATGCAATTTGAAGGCCATTTTACAAAACTTATTGCCATCACTCTACCCAGAATGCCAGGATCACAAGAGAAGATGGGATGGACCACAGGGATCAGAGATGGAGGCATCTGTGGTCTGTGTGATGATAGCCCCCAGACTGAGCCCTGGAACACGGAGCATATGGGGTGGGAGAGTGGTTAGTTTTTATGAAAATATACAGTTAAAAATGGTGCCCCAGCATCAATGTACTGCTAATTTTACTAACTTTATGTAGGATATTAATATTAGGTAAGTTGACTGGAGCACTCCTGTGATCTAAAATTATGATGAAAAAGTTTAAAATTGATAACATAACAACAAACCCAAAAAATCATGCTTTGCTTTCACACCACGCCTGCCAATATCAGGCTTTGAAGCACACGGGAGTTAGGCTGCTAAACTTCTCTTCTTAGCAGATTCCGAGAGGTGCACACTCCCCACGGTTTACAACGTTTTCCCACATAGAGCACTCTAATCTTCAACGGCCTCAGCGTCTCCTTTATCCACAGGTTTCCCTTCCCGTCTTTATCTTTAGTCTGCTTTTATGGTCGGATAGCAAGCTGGTCAGGCGTTTTCTGGTTCTCTCGAAGCAATGTTACACCCTTTGCCCCCAACTTCCGATACATTTATGAACTGCGTGATGCGTGAGCATCTTGCTTCCTTTCACTCACATGTTAACCGGGCTCAAGCCTGATCTCACATAGAATGTTCCCTTAGCACTTTGTCCCTGAGCCTCTACCTTCTTTTGTCTGGGCCAATGCTTTCGGGTACTGTTGCTGTGTTTATGTTTCATTCAATGATGGCAGACACGTACATGAATAATTTCTTAGGTCTTCACAATGCTTGTGCAGACATGACGCACAGCGAATGAAGTTTTCTTTAACACTTTGGAGACACGGCTTTATCATCTTTGGCAGTCATGGCTGACCTCAAATTAACCTGCCTCTGCCTCATGAGTGCTGGGATTAAAGGTGTGCTCCACCACCAGCAGCAAGAATTGTCTCTCACATTCTCAATATTATATATTTTATTTTAAAATCCTTTGCTTTTATATGGTGGGAGTAAATTCTCCTCAACCTTCTTAATTACTTACTTAAGATTTGTCCTTTCTACAGGGGTTTAGTAGCCAAAGATGATGTGTTCTTCATGTCTATACCATTTTCATGGAGAGGGGTTTTGAACGTGTTTGTGTTTGTGTGGGGGATAGTGGATGGGTCTTTGTGGGTATGTGTAGTGTGTATGAGCATATATGAATGTGTAGAGTATTTGTGAGTTTGTGTGTGTGTGTGTGTGTGTGTGTGTGTGAGGGGTTTGGATATGTGAACATATGGGTATGTTTAGTGTGTGTGGATGCTTGTAATATATTGTGGACTAGGGGTATATGGAAGGTCTAGGTGTGTGTAGTGTATTGTGTAAGAGTATTTGCTAATACATATGGTTGTGAGGGGGATCTGGGTATATATGTACTGTCTGTACATGCACACACTGTGTGTACACTGGGTGTGTAGGTGTATATAGTGTCGGGGCCATTGGTGTGAGACAGTGTGTGAACTGTATGAAGAATGTGGTGTGCAGTTGGTATGTGGGTATGTGCATATGTGATTAGTTGTAGAGGATAGTTGGTATATAGATGTTTGTGCATATGTATGCAAGTGTGATTAGGTACAGAAAAGCTTAATTGGATGATGGAAATTTTTGCTATAGACACTAGACAAAAGAGATATACTGGGAAATGGTCTTTCTTCTATCTGTGCCTGCATTTCTAGAACACTGTGTCCTCCTGAGGCTGGACTTATCACTTGGGACTTTCCACTGATACACGCGGAGCCCTGAGAGATGAAGTCACTTCCATAATGAAAGCGAACTGTGGTATGTGACAGATATCTGCTCTGAAGTCTTCCCTGCCTTATGGTTGCCTTGTCTTTTCTTTAAATATCTCCAAATTGTTGATTATTGCTGAAAAGTTCTAGTATTTTGAAATTTTACTTCCTGAGAATATATTTAATATTGAAAAATTTCTGGAGACATGAACATTACAAAAGAACTTTTTTATTCGAGTATTTTTACTAAAGCTCATTTCAGCATACCCAGATCTCAATTTCCATAACTTCTGGTGAATTTTGTCATATATTTCTAATTTTATTTATATTTAACCAGAAAAGGGACACAATAGTATATGAACCACCTCAATCTGTTCTCAATGTGTTCTTTTTTCCTAAATCCTACCAAGTGTGGTGCTAACATTTTGCCATCAAAAGTATACATTAAGAGACACAAATTATTAGTTGATTTTTAAGGAAAACTATTCATTTTGCATATGCGGTAAGGATATTTGTTTGCTATTCAATTTTCCAAACTTTTGAAGCATTGTGGTGATAGAGTAGAAATCAAATGTTTCTTCAAGGTAAATGACAAAGTTTTATAAGGCAACAATCAAAAAGGTGATATTTAATGATAATTGAAAAAAAAATCAATGAAGAAAGGCCCTTTCAGAAAATGGTTGAAATGCCTTGGGACCTCACAAGGAGGATGGATTTGATGGGCAGGTGAGAAGATGGAGAGCAGATGATGAAGGTAGATAAGTCCTCAGGAAACAGCAAAAGCTATTCTGGATCCAATCCATCAGCTACTCTAGGTAGTAAGGAGGAGAATACCACACAATCAGAAAGTTCATCTGGGTACATTTCTGAAAGTCTTTGAATACCACGCTCCAAAATCTCCTTGTTCTCTGTTTAAAAGAAGATGGTGGGAGCACAAATCTCCTCAATATAATTCTGAGAAAGCTCGTTCACAAGGACAAGAAAACCAGTCAGACATGGACTGCATGGACTTGAGACATACCACGTGTGTGATGCATACAGTCAGAAAGACCTGAACAAAAAGAGCAAACACTTCCCCGTGATACAAGATAATGAGGAGGCTTCATAGCTCTCAGACACATAATCCTGTCTTCATAAATGTATTGTGAAACGGATGCTGGCAAATTCTAGGTGGGAAAGTTACGGATAAAGTGTCTTAATTTAGAAGATCAATAAAAATGTCCTTAGGAAGCAAATATGAACGTAGTCCCCGAAGAAGATTAAGAATTAAGTGCATAAATGCTGAGGTGAAGAATGCTTCAAGAATATTTGAGGAAGAAAGAAGAGAGCCTGCAAAGGCCCTGACGGATGAGATAAACACCAAGATTAGTTTTCTGATTTCCTATGACCCTGGAGGATCTTCTGTAAGAAAAACCACTTGAAGATGCAGCTACCACCACTGAGTTTATCAACACTGGATGGAGCTATCTTGCGGTGCATGCTTTCTCCTTGCAAAAATAACACACTGCGTTCTAAAGTTGCAAACTCAAAGTACATTATTTGTATAAATAGAACTGTGAAAACCTCTTAATATATTATTGAGTTCAGTGCCACCAAAAAGCAAGGGCCTTTAACACTCATGGAGACACAGGAAAGTATATGGTTCAGAAATGAGTCTAAGACTAAGGCATCATGACACAGACAGGGAAGCCAATTACTATAACATAGATCAGATCAGCATGAGGAAGGGCCATTTAGCTTGGGAAGGGGGAGGTTGGAAGGGAGAAGTAAACATTTTAATCAAATCCAATACACTGTTATTGATTTCTCCTTGCCAGACTTACCTTGCAGAATACTTATAATGCTTTTGACATTGAGATATTTGGCCCAGGCTATTGGATTAGTCAAGGCAAAGAGCTCAGCTACTGGCATAATCTCTTGTATTTCATTTAAATGTGATCTATTCATTTCTCCAAAAGCAGGCTTTTATTGATAAAATAAATGAAATTGAAAAATCCCAAAGGGAATTTGATGTCCACTTACACAAAATAGGTTTGCAAAGTGTGATGATGTGAGATCATGGGCTTTTTTTCCTCCTTTTATTTATTTATTTTGTTCTGGTTATAAAGTCAAAACTGGTTGGACTTTCTATTCTCTTATGTACTATGCAGCTAGTTACCTTTGGTTCTGAAAATCTCTAAAAACTATCATTTCATGTTTGATTGCAGGTTATGTTACTCAAAATTTTAATGTCATTTACTACCATTAAGGCTGCACCTGCTGGCAGGTGGAATCTTTTACACAACGTCAAATCTTCAAAGCTTTTGATAGGAAATCTACCAGGGAGATTTTTATTTCTTACTAGCTTCATCAAAGTTAGGACAATTGTCAACAATGTCTTGGCAAGCTTTGAAGCTGTCATGTTCAACATCCTGAGCAAGATTTTTGGATCAGGCTAAAATTTTGTAACTTCCCAAAGGGTACAAAGTAATGTCATGGTTAATATTTAATAGAACTAGTATTGAGATTTATGCCAATCAAAGACACCAAATACAAAGAAAAATTAATTTATAGTCATAATAAACTAAACTAAAATAATTTCTCTTGGATCCACAACAGACTGTTTTCATTTGGTATCAAAAATAATGAATAGGGAAGAAATCGAGACCGTGGGTCTTACATATTTGTTCTTAGCCTGGCATCTGCAGTTAGTATTCAAACATGAGAAATCTTGAGATTCCAGTCCTGATTGTTTTACATGGAAGACCCAGGATAGTGCAATTAAAAGTTTCAAGTATAGAGTTCACAGGCACAAGATTTGGTGCCACCCCTTTAGTCTAATGCAATAACACCTCTGAAATCTCTCATTACGTTCAGCAAACACACTTCAGATTGACAAGCACAGCAGACATACTCATCCCAGAATGTTTTTCACACCTTCCCGTTGTTGGCCCTGTTAGTCCCTTCATTCACACAGCACTCTTGTCTGTTTCTTTTCACACCCATCCTATTCTGAAACACACCTTTATCCAAGGCTCTTCTTCCATGGACTCTAACTTCAACCTAATTCTTCCTCTCACTTTGAACATTATACTTCATTACAGAGTTTGTTCATTCAATATTCCCTCACACACACAAAAAGAACACTCACTTTAGTCACCAAATTAACTCATTTTAGAGTAACTGTGTGGCACTGGTATCTTTATGAGGATATAGAAAACAAAACAAGATGTTTAGGAGCAAATCTGATGCATAATTATATTGTTCATAAATAGGGTAAAATTGGGCAAGTTGTTTGAATTCACCAAATTCATCTGTTTCTAAATCCTTGACTCTAGCTCTATGGTTCCCACAGTCCTTGTATGTGGGATATGTTGGTGCCAAGCACACTTCTGCTTGTTCTCTTATGTAATTGGCCTTGCCAGCATTTGAGCCTGAACTTTCCTGTAAAAATATGCATAGAAAGAAACCAATCTTTTATTTCCCAGCACATAAAATATATTAATTATAACACTGTTTTGGTCAATGATTCTAGCATATTCCTAGCTTGCTCTTACATCCTAAATTAACCCATTTCTATTCATCTGTGTATCTCCAGATGGTTGTGGCCTACTGGCAAGTTTCCTAACGTTCTGGTGTGTACTTCTCCTTTGGCAGCGACATGGTGTTTCCCTGACCCCACTTATTCTCTTTCTATATCTCTGTTTGAGTTTCCTGTGTGGCTTTACTGTGCCAAGCCATTCATCAACCAATAAAAAGCAGCACATATACAGAAGGACACCTCACATCATCTCCCTTGTTCTGTCTAATTAAAAAGGAAGGCTTTAGCTTTAAAATAAGATTGCATATATATAACAGTTATCAACCAAGAATTATAGTTACAATATTTAGTCCATTTACTATTTTTCAAATTAAGGAAAATACTCTATCATCTATACTATCTTTGTGAATCTAATGTTTATATATAATTTAGCTTTTATCATAACTAAGGAAAACTATATATTTCTTCAATTCTTCAAAGACCTCAGAAGGATATAATATTACCTAAATAAACAGGAAGCACATTGTAACAACTTCCAAAGTTCTAGAATTACAGAGACATCTCGCTACCTTGATAGTCACCCAAAATTCTTCTGTAATATTGTGTCATCCATCTTCACCCTACAGGCCCATAGTATCCAGCAGATTTTTTCATGAATGAGGAAATTTGAAGATTTGTTCTTCTTGTAATGACAAAGTTCATCAGTTGCTTTCTTCTGTGTTCTGCAGAATGTCTGGCAGTTTCTTCTGTGAAGCAGGAACCCTGAAGGATCATCCTATCTTCTGGAATATTCAGCAGTCACTTTTCTGTGGGTCCTGCATGTCCGGTTTATAGAGCATACTACCAAGCAGTCCAGGCAAAAGCAGTTTCTCGCCCAAATGACTAGCCTTGTCACATTGAAGGCAAATTCCATAATAAGTTTTTTTTTAATGCCTATCATCCTCTTTAAGTAAATGGTGCTGCCAGAAGCAGATTTGTCTCACTGTTCAGAAAAGTGTAAGTTCTTAACATCTTTTAAATGCCATATTCTGTAGGTCTTTGGAGTGCTGTAGATTATCTAACAGAAATATATCTTTATATATCTAGTAAACCTAACAAACATGACTATAAGTTTGACTATTATAAATGACTACCTATTAATCTGCAATTTTTAATTATTCATTACATTTTAAAATCAGCTGTATAAACACAATACCTTAAATAAGAGAAGAAATGCACATACAAAGTGTAACAAAATTGACCTTAAATTTGTATCAATAGACCAGACTCCTTACCAATGCAAAGTGTTCATCTCTATATCATACCCCCTTTTCTTTTAGAAATTGAGTTTGACTATTATTATAATGGTGATTTGAATGAGAAGTGTTCCCAGAGGGCTCATATGTTTGACCACTTGATTCCCAGTGGTAGAACTGTTGGATGAGGTTGTGGAACTTTTAGAAGCTCTAGGCTTGCTGGAGGAAGTATGCCATTGTGTGTACAGGCTTGGAGTGTTGATAGCATTGTCCCATATCCCATTCATGTTCTCTCTGCTCTGTGTATGAGGTAGAAATGTGTCTCTGTTTCTTGCTCCTACCACCATGCCTTCCCTGTCAAGGTTAACACCTATTCTTCTGGAAGTCAAAATCAGCTCCTCAGTAAGTTTCTTTTGATTATGGTTTTTGATCATAGAAAAAAAAAAGTAATCAGTATAGCCCTAAAACATATTCACATTAAAATGCATTGCAGATACAGGGTAGAAACTCCTAATCTCAATGTGAAGTCATACTGAAATGTCTTTCTAAGGTGAGAATTGAGAGCTATACTAAATTTTTAGTGGCAACAAAAATTTCTACAAACAGTAGTAATTTGCCAAGATTTCCTTTTAATTTAATCAGACCATCAATCAGTAGGGTTGGGTCATATAAGTTAATATTTATTTACTGTTTAAATACAGCAGAATGATTCTTGCTTTAACTGGTGGCAAAAATGTTAGTTCCTCATGACATTTCACAGTTCTATTGTTTTGACAACATTTGTTTGACCTGAGAAACTCCTGCCTATAGAAATATTCTTTGAGCAAAATTTGCTTACAAAATAATCTCAAGAGTAAGAATGACCCTAAAGATTATATTTAATCGTTTAAACAATAAATGCCAGTTTCTGAGTAATGATAACATGTAGCCAGATTTGTCACTTCCTCATGCAGAAGTCCCAAGAATGACAAGAAAAACATGGAAAACAAGGGGCTACATGCTCTAAAGCCCCTGAAATAGGAACACCTGTCATCCAGCACCCAAGGTGTCAAGAGAACACAGCTGTAAAGAGAACTGTAGAGTGAGTTGGAAATGCATAAAGCTTCGTATACGCTTTTACTCAAGAGCAGAAGCATTATGAAGAATCTGCTAAAGATTATAGAAACTACAGGATCTGTGAGAACAATTTTCTTTTTTAAATATGCAGAAAAACATTGAAACCATGCTATTCTTCTGGAAGAAGTGACACACAGAATCTTCAGTGTTGATGCCCTAAAGAGTTGTATGAATAAACTAAATGAGTCACCGAACCTCAGAAGCAAGCCCTCCTTTTGGAGAATGGAGTAGCAGAAGCAGAAGGTTCATAACATAGCATTTCTCTTGTAAATGGGCAAGAAATAATAAATGCAAAGCCAGAACACCTAGATGAATTTCAAATGAGTATTTTTTCTTTTCCCCAAGAAATAAAGCCTTCAGAATGATGCAAAAGTCAAAGTACATGCAGACTCTTAAAGATTCAGAGAAAATACTTCTTTCTAAAATGTATTCATTAACTAAAAAAAGAAAAAATACAAAGCTGCAATATTCTAATTTCAAAGGCTCAGGATTACTGAGTATCAAACAAACTTTTACCTACAAAATTAGAGAAATTAGTATTAAGTTGTAAAAATTTTGACATGAAGAGACTATAGTATAGTGAAGAATGAGGACCTTGTGAAGGTAATATCATAATATCAAACCAATCTTGGTTTGTCCATTATTGTAATGGAAAACTATGTAAGTCCGTTATTTCTCTTCTTCCTCCTCTCCCTTCCCCTCCTCCTCTTCTTTCCTGATTTGAGGTGCTAAGGATTAGCCCCAAGGCGTTGTACATATTAGGTAAGCACTATAACACAGAGCTATGTCCTCAAGCCCAATACTTTCTATATTGCTTGAATATACATTTTATTAAACTGAGTGTATCGATTACACCCAGTCAAATATTTTCCACAAATTGGATAAGTACATTTTCAGTTCACCTCTCCAGACACAGTCTATGATTTAGGATTTGGGCTGCTTCTGAGGCTGACCACTCAAGAACTATGCTGCAGGTTACTGAACAAACAAATGAAGCTAAGATGGAGAGTCGAGGGAGTTTAGGCTGTCTGCAACAAAATGATTTGCATCCTCACTCTTAGATTCCTAAGTCAAAGGTCAGTGTGAATGGAAAACATCAACTAAAGTCCGATGAGTACGAACTTGAGCTTTAAATAACCATGTGGGAATTTATTCTGTCACACTGAAACTAAATCTTGATGTTTGGTTGAAAAAAAATGATCATTTTAATGGCACCATATGATGGTTTGAATGAAAATGTCCCCTGTAGGAGCATATATTTGAATGTTCAGTTTCTAGTTGGTGGAACTGTTTGGAACGATTGAGAGGTGTGATCCTGTGGGAGGAGGTATGCCACTGGAGGAAGGCTTTGAGATTTCAAAGATCCACACCAGGCCAATGTCTCACTATGCCTCCTTTTTGCCAATAAGGATCTAAGTTCCTAATTCCTGCTCCAGCACTATGCTCGCTGACATGTTCCCTGCTATGGTGAAAATGGACACTAGCCCTCTGGAACTGTGAGCCTCAAATTAAAATCTTTTGTGTATAACTTGTCACAGTCACATATTTCATTACAGCAATAAAAATAAACTAAGATACACCAAAATAGAAACAACTCAAGTTTATGTAGAACCAATTAAAGCTCTTTTAAGATGAGCCATCACACTGGGGGAACAAGAGACAGACATAAGTGGCAAGTGAGTGTCTGATAGAGGATAAAGTTAGCTGGGGTTGTCTTCCAGAGGAAGATAGTGTGCAAGAATGAACTGGGTGATATATGTGTGCTAGTTAAGGTACATTTAAAATAATCATAACTATGAATATTTTCCATGCAGCAGTGAGATGGATCCAGTTAAACTCTGAGCAAACTACAAGCTGTAAATAGAGCACCTTTACAAATGCTAATTATGAAGCGGGGAACTCGTTTTTAATTTCATTCCTGAGAGATGAGCAGAGACAAATAAGTTGAGGTTAATAAAAATAGCTGAAAATATAAGTCACATGTATATTTAAGAGAACTGTCAGAAAAATGCACAAAAAGATGAAGCAGAAATAGAATTCTAGGGCTGGGAAGATGGCTCTGCCAGTAAAGCGCTTGTCTTATAAGGACAAGAGGGAATGAGGACCCAAGATTCAGCCCAGCACCCCATTGAGTCTGAGAACAACAGAACGTGATTCTAATCCCAGTGATGAAGATAAGTCCAGAAGAGTTTCACTGGCCAGCCAGTATAGCCTCAGTGATCAGCTCCGGGCCAATGAAAACCCTGTGTCAAAGGAGATAGAGCACCAACTGACAATCTCTTGTCACCAGATGAAGCTTCTAATACTAAGATTGGGTTCATCTAATTGAGTTGTTGGCCAAATGAGTACCATGAAAATCACTAAACAACCAGGCCATTGCCACAACTGTAGGTTGCTCTCCAAACTGGCAGTAAGGCCCCATTGCTGAACTGTATAGTACTGTAATATATACTGTGTGTATATATATATATATACACACACACATATACTGTATAGAACTGTATAATACGTTCAAAATGGAAAAGTCAAGCTGTTCCATACATAGAGCCTTTACCCTTACCTTCTAAAATCTTTGGTACAAGAAGGTACTCAGCACAGTGTCAAAAGAGAAATGCTAAAAACAGAGCCAGAAATCCTCTGATTCTAAATAATGTCCAGTGTGTAAGACAGGCGAGCATAATGGTGACATAAAGCTTGTGGGAGTAATCAACCCATATCTGATTT
Organism: Alexandromys fortis; assembly: GCF_014885135.2. Classification (NCBI taxonomy): domain Eukaryota; kingdom Metazoa; phylum Chordata; class Mammalia; order Rodentia; family Cricetidae; genus Alexandromys; species Alexandromys fortis. Next base: position 3,998,458 of record NW_026067966.1, read on the forward strand.
TACTTAAAATCCACTTCTCCAGATGGATCCTATACTTGACAGTTATCGGATGACTAAGAACCTAAAACTAGATAGCCCATAAAACTTAGGGTAAAATCAAGTACTACAGTTCTTTTAAAAAAAATAACAATGAAATGACTCCTAATGACATTCTAGTTTCATAGATCAGTGCCTGGCTAGGCCATCGCCATAGAAACTTCATCCTGCAGCTTTCAGGAACAAATGCAGAGGTCCAAAGTCAGACAATATGCAGAGAGTTAGAGACCTTGAAGCAATGAACCCTGAATGGGATGTACCCATCAAATTCCTTCCCTTGGGGCTGAGGGAACCCCACAGAAAAGGAGGTGGGAAAAGTGCAAGAGCCACAGAAGATGAAGGACACCAAGGAAACAAGGCCCTTTAAGCAAAAGATGATTGCACATATGAACTCAAAGACAGGGAGGCAACATGCGATGGGCCTGCATGTGTCTGCACCAGGCACCCTACATATTATGGCTTTCAGTTTAGTGTTTCTATGGGACTCCTGAGTCTGCAAGTGCATAGGTCTCTGATTCTTCTGTTTTCCCTTGGGCTCTTTTTCTCATATTGGTTTTGTTTTGTCCTATTCTAATGTGTTAGTTTTTGTTTTATTTTTTATTACTATCTTATTTCATCAATAGTTATTTCCTCAACTTCTTTAAAAGCTAATCCTTTAGAAGCTTTTTTTATTTTATAATAAAACACAGAAAGGGAAAGAGGTGGGGGAGGAACTGAAGGAGAAGAAGGAAAGCAAACAGTAATCAGGATATATTACTTGAGACAAAATGTTTTCAATAGAAAAACGTCCTTGAGTTGTGAAAAATATGGATTTTGACAAGTTTTTCACCTCTCATTCTGTGTCTGTAGAGCAGCGGATTTTGAATGTCCTTATTCTGCGGTTCTGAAATTCTGGAGTTCTTTCTTTATATTAAGGGTTTTTGAATAAAATTTATTTTCAGTGCAGAATTCATAGATTTTGAATTCATTGTCTTTATGTCAACCGATATAATTGAATAACATTTGCTGTTTAGCGGCTTTGATAGTGTAGCTTCAGAAACAAGGACTGACCAATGTGAATGCGAATGTATGTGTGTATTTATCCCTAAAATTGCAAAGTACCTTTGGAAACGGTGAGACCAAGTGTCCACACTCCTGCTCCACCATTTTCACTCTTGTTCTTTCTAATTACAACAAAATTCATTACAATATTTCTGTTGGTTTCTGGGCATCAGGGATACAGAGCAGACATGATTCCAACTCTGTCCTTACTGATTGATTATGACATTCCTATGAGTTTGTCATTTTCTTGCCAGGAGAGGGAGAGAGAGAGAGAGAGAGAGAGAGAGAGAGAGAGAGAGAG
>NW_026067966.1:3999867-4019649 GCF_014885135.2 Alexandromys fortis
GGGGGGGGGGGGGAGGGGGGGGGGGGGGAGGGAGAGAGAGAGAGAGAGAGAGAGCTGGTGACAGTATATTTTCAGAGAAAAAGGGGCCTACATTAAAATTTTGCTTAAGACAAAAAGCAATAATGCTGCGTAATAATGTTTCCCCTGAGCCTGGGACTGTGACAAGGTCTGTGCAGAGATTTCTCTATGTAATGGTCGGGTAATCCTATTCTAGCTTCTCCTGACTGTCAAATGCTAGTCAGTGCTCCCAAGATGAAGTGAAATATCAGACCAGGTACTTGTCATCTTTACACCAAAGTAAGTCTGACTTTAAGGCTACATATGTGAACAAATTACTGGAAAAAAATCCTCATGGCTTTATCTCTGCTACACAGAATATTTTGCTTAAAAAGCTAATTAACAGTAGTGATTACAATAGACAAGGCATTCCACCTGAAAAGTATTGCAAAGATTCTTATTTGTCTTGATCATATCACAGTCTAGTGCAAAAGGAGGTTCCCTACTCCGCCACAAATCTAGGCCACCGTGTCACGCAGTGCTGAGAGCAAGGGCAGGAGAATGGAGAAGCACACTTACTGCTTCAATTGCCACAGCTGGAAATGCCCCTCCATTTAAACTTCAGTGATCTTAACTCATCTCGTGACCTTGACTCAAGTACAATCAAGAGGTGGAATCCGGAGTCCTGTGCGTGGAGGAGGGGGACTTGTGTAAATCCTGGAGTTCGTGACACAGGACCGTGGAGTCAAGAGTCCTGTGCATGGAGGAGGGGGACTTGTGTAAACGCAGACAGCCTTCCCTGCTTTGCTCCTGCAGTTCACGACACAGACCAGATATTCTTTAAGCTATAACGCGATCAGCATTTAGTCCTCTTGTCCAGAACAGAGAGATCCAAAAGGCTCACTCTCAAATTGAATTTCTTCCCACACCACTGACTGGTTGAATAATAAGCAAGTCACTAATACATGCATCTAGTGTGAATGACTAAAATGTAATGTGTCAATGATTAGGTAACTTAAGAGGAACTAGTGTCCGAAAACATGCACGGATTCATTTTTACAGTGTGGATTTTATGGGGATATATTTCACCACAGGTAGTAGGACTATGGGAAATACTTTTCTGAAAGCTTTACTCTCATTCATTACTTTTAGGACTTGGCAACATAACTGTTTAAAGAACATTCTTGCCCTCAGTGCTAAGTAACTTCACATAAAGGTGACAAATCTGAGGACAGAGTATAGCATGCACTTCTCAGAAAATAAAGAACAACATTATTTGTTAAGTGCATGTCGAAATCTGAAAAGATTGTGGTGGCGTCCATTCTGCCGCTGAAGACAGCGTGGGACTCCACAGCTTCAGGTCGGTGACACATCCATAGCTCCACAGGACTGAAGATTTGAACTCTTGGTTTCATGCTTGTGTCAAAAAAAGTTGTTACCCTTGTTTCTTTTGTAAAGGAACTAATTCACGTCTCAAGCAGGCTTCAGCTTATGGGCTCAGGCACTATGTAAATACAGGAGCAGGCAATGTGCATAGGGACGAATGACTGTGACGTATTACAGAGCCCATTTATTCTCAGTCCATAAATCAGTTCATAAGGGCAGATGTTATGCTTAATGGGATGCTGTCGATTCTGTTTCTCCCTCAGGCAGTGGACACTGGATAAAACACGGCATTGTGAAATTGTCTAAGCCACTAATTCCACTGCTTTTATGTATAGAGAGTTGTGTGTGTGTGTGTGTGTGTGTGTGTGTGTGTTTTATTTGTAGAGAGTAAGCGTGCCGTTTCTCATGATGAGCACTGGTCAGGCAGCAGAAAAAGCAAACCCAGCACTGGACACGAGGTCTACATTCAGAACTACACTGCTGTGAGCCAACAGTGCCCTGCTAAAGGTCACGGCCGACTGAGAACATCACTGGACTGTTAATACACACTTGCAGATGGATGCAGTTCTGCATTTCATGGCCCAGGGCTACTCTAAACAGGACGACAACAGGGCAGGGGAGGGCAGTCCTGTGGATAGAGGCATACAGGCCCTGAACACCTTTAAATTTCTAAAATATAAAAGAACAGAGCCAAAAGTAATTTTGCAGGTGTTCAAATGATTCTAAAATATAGCATAAATCTGAAAATGTTATGTAGAATCCTCTCTGTGTGTAGAATTTTTTAAATCATGAATTTGTCATAATTTTTAAAATTATATATGTGTGTATAAAACATAAGAACAGTTGCATAGCATACATATTTTTACAGCAATTGTGTTCATTTTTAAGTTTATAATTAGTCTCCTGTTTAATTTAGGGAGAAATTGAAGAAGCATAATCTTACTAACTAAGGCTTCACAACATTTTCCTTGAGGAACTTGGTAAGTAACACAGGCATTTCAATGGACCCTTCTTAGATTTGCATTGAAGTACCAGATCAGTGGCTACAGATGACGTAAATTCTCAAGAGTTCAATCAATAAATAACTTAAAGCCGGGTAGTGGTGGCACATGACTTTAATCCCAGTACTCGGGAGGCAGAGGCAGGTGAACTCCATGAGTTTGAAGTCAGCCTGGTCTACAAGAGCTAATTTCAGAACAGGTTCCACCGCTACAGAGAAACCCCGCCAAATCAATAAATAAATAAATAAATAAATAAATAAATAAATAAATAGAAATAATAAGTTAAAGCAGATAACCCTTCCTGATTGAGTATACAATTGCCAGGCGAGAGCATTCGTATATTTGATAGAGCATTTGACTTCAAAAATCAACTTAAAACTGCGACACCATCACAACTAACATGCCATAGGCAAGAGAACCAGTAAGGTGAGCAGCTGCTGTGTCTAGGATTCTAACACGGGCACCCGAAACGTTGGCTCTGAGTGGTTTTGGAAACACAGCCTGTCTCCCACTGGAGTGAGGTTACATTCCCACCTTCTAGAATCATCCATTTTGCTCCTTCAGTAGAGCACGGACAGCTCAGTGCACGTTCCCCTCATCTTTTCCCTCATTCATCATCTTCAGCAACTGATGAATTACTTTCCAGGGCCAATTCATCAGTCTTCCGAGTAAATGCAAAGGGTTTTTTCCCTTATCAATGCACGATCGCCATCTAGTGGTAATTCTATGGTAACAGTGGGATATTCTCTAATGAGTTACCCATGTTTTGTTTTGTTTTCCCCATCTCTTCAGAAACAAATCCCACCAAAGAATTTACAGAAGGTACATTCACATAGAACCAATTAAATGTAGAAATACATGGAGATGATAGGCTGTGTGAGCTATACTATCTTGACTTGGTAAAGATTTAGGAAAAATTTAGCGTGCCTTCAATTGGTATAAAACACTCATAATTGTGTAATATTTATAGATACGAGGCTAGTGGGGGTGGGGTATATGCAAGAATAAGAACCTGAGTGCAAATTCTCTAGGCCCCGGATTAAAGCTGGGGCACTGCCATGGGTACCTGCATTGCCTGGAGTTACGGAGGGCAGAGGGGAATGAGACAGCTGCGTCCTAGGGTCCAGCCACTCCGGCCACTCCAGCCAGAACCCTGTGGAATTTGGAGCTCAGTCTCAACAAGGCAGAGAGCAGAAAGTAATCCAGGAAGACACCATATATCTTCCTCCGTTCTCTGTATGCCTGCAAATGAGCACATGAACCTGCACACACCTGCACACACACAAGAAGAAATCATAGCTAAAGTTTTGTTCACTTATTTGTTTCTTTCAGTTATGCTTATGTTACGAAGTGCCAGAAGCACAATTACTTAAGAAATAACTGTTAAGAAAGAAATGTTGCCAACATCTACAGATGAATGAATAGTAACTGGAGCTATAAGGAAGTCTCGATACTTATTTATTAAGTGAACGCTGGGGCAAGCAGATGGCAGCTTCTACTTTAACTTTAGGTAATGTCTATGAATTCATCCATCTGACTTTACCTTGCACACTTCAACCTAATTCCTACCTTCATTTATTCTTTGGATTCAGATCATCGGGTCATTATTTCTGACTGTTCCAGAATCCACTTCTGTTGTCATTCTAACAAAAGGCTGAGAGATTTGTGCAGACATATGTCTTTTGATAGGCCTAAGTATTTAGTTGTATATAATCCTTTCAAGTGTGTTTGATCTACTATGTACTAATATGAGGTAAAGGTCTTTAAAGTTGACTTGACTGCATTTACCACACTTTTAAAACACAGATCTTTTTACAACAAAGACTTGAAGCTAGAGTTTGATGACTGAATTTTGCCAATGTTGAGTCTTCTTTTTAAGGCCTTCTATTTGCTATATTTTTTACTATATTATCTGAGATTTCAAGAGACATTGGATTTATTTTATTACCAATCTATCTCCTTTGTTTGGTGCTAACATTGTGATAACCATTACATTGTTTCTATAATTCAGATGTTTACTGTCAAAATAAGAACAGCAAAGGAAGACCAACTAGTCAGGTGTACTACTATCATATCAAGCAGGATTGGCCTCTAGGTTTTTTAATATTACTTCTTACTTGTATGTTTGTGCCTGTCTCTTTGTGTACCATGTATGTAGGCACCTGTGGAGGTCAGAAGATGCCATAGGATCCCCTGAAGTAGGAGTTACAGGTGCTTATATAAGAGCAAACTGGCATGGGTAGTGGGAACCAAATTTGGAACCTCTGGAAGTAAGCATTCTTAACTGCTGACCCATCTTTTCCAGCCCAGCTTCAGGATTTATTTTTAATTAAGTCAGCATACCTGAAGAAAAGTAAGTTTTGTTACAGCTGTTAGATGTCTGCAAGAACTTGACTATGAAACCCGTTTCTGAAGATACAGCACACTTTGGTAATAGGACATAGTTCTTTAGTGGGTACTGACCAGGAAGCTTCCTCCTTGTTGGTAACTATGAAGTTTGTTGGAGGGGAAAATCTTCAGCAGTACTACCCAGCTGAGAATGTTGTAAACTATAATAATGATCAGCATGATAAGATTTGTCCACCTATACAATAGTGGCACAAATGTTATGGGGTAACCAACTATTTCCTGATTAGGTTTAACATCCACTCCACAAGAAGACATGTATTCTTGGTACTGTAAATCTGACCAAGAACAATAGTTGGAAACTCAGGGGTCCAATGGATAAATTTGTTGCTATTATTGTGCTCTATGGACACCACATCCAAGTGCTCTTTAAACTATTATCCTTATACCGTAAATGAGTATATCTCTCAGACCTCATTAGGTAACTTTCCTAGTGCAGTCCACAACTGACAAAGTGCAGAGAATAAGTGTTGGTAGATTGTTTAATCACAATGGAGCAATTTTATCACACTCCCCATCCTCATTCCATGATGGTGCTCAGGCACCATCAAGGAAAACAGAATAAAATGATTATAAGAGCCAGCAGTCAGGGAGGACCAGAGTGAAGTGGTGTCTTCTGGATGTGCAAAAGCAGCTACAGTTATGGACCAACAGCATCTATGGTTGTGGGTGCAAGACCTGAAATCAAACCAGCCAACATTCTAGCACAGAAGTGGGGGGATCATGTGACTCCATCCCAACTGAGGAGATACTGACTGTTGATGGGGGCTGTGGAAGAGAGTGTTTTCTTCAATGTTGTGGCCCCTGGTGGAGTAATCCCACTCCAGTGGACAGTCCCACACTTAGGGTTATATGAGCAGGAAAAAAACTAGACTCTATGGGATAATTTTTAAAAAGACAACAGGAAGTTGAAATTGGGAAGGGTTGTGGAGGTAGACGTGGATCTAGGAGATCTTAAGGGGAAGAATGACATGGGATATCACCAAAATACTTTGTATGAAACTTTTGAAGATTCAATAAAAATATTGTCTTTTTCCAGTTCCAAAGACTTTAGTGGTGAACATGTTTTAGAAAAAAATGATTCATCCTGTATATAAAATACTTTTAAAGTATCTCTGAAGTTGGCCAAGATCATATTTAGCTGAAAGTTGCAGAAGTCACCAAAAAAGAGCAATACAAATTGACAAGAAAATTTACAAGTTCGTTTTTATATGAGAAGAACAGGAGGTGAGCCAAGGATAATACATTGTATCTTCACCTACGTTTTGTCTATGGAAAAAAATCATAGTTTACATTGAGGGAGACTATGGTCACATTCTTTATCTATGATTGATTCCATGGATCAAGTTAAAATAAAATACGGTTAAAATTTTTTTAAGTTTGACATTTCTCCATTTTAAGATTTTCATTGATCTTTTCACACACATATATAACAACTTTCAGTTACTTTTGTCCCACTGTATGACCCACCAAAACCTTTCTTATTCTCAACTAGTCGTTTTAAAATATAGATGAAGACAAGAAAATAGCATCTTCAACAATAGTTTTCTTAAAGTAGCTTAAGCAGGCAAAGGGAAAAATCAAATCTCATAAATTTAAATTTATCTACAGCTTTCTACATACAGTCTCCAGTGACAAGCTACAAATATTAAGTATTATAAAACGTTTGAGGTCTAAACTACAAACTCTGTAATTATTTATCTCTCCCCCAAGAAATTTTAAGTTTTGGTGACTGTTTTTAATAATCATCTGCCTTTAAGTATACCAGAAGCACATTTGCCATTTAAGTCACTTGCTTAACAATGGGTTTCCTTCGTTGCTTGCATCTCCTGTACTATAGAAAACACCACAGTAACATTCACAGCCCTCCTACCATAAGAAAGTAATGAATGCAAATTTCTATTAAAACTTAATAATGATGTATCTAACCTCGTTTTAATTTTAGCAATTGACTGGGGAAACAGGAAGATCTATTAAAATGACCATTGCTGGTTGAGTACTAATGAGAAAACATCCGAGTCACAGGCTGTCATGGTAACAGGGCATTATCAAAATCTGATTTGTATGCCTAGGAATTACTGAAGAGATAAGCCACACTTCTAATTGTGCTGTCCCTACTTACAAGATGGGCTCTGTGCTTCTCAGGGGTGAAAGGCTGGCCTGGCTCTGTTGATCAGATGAGAGATGTATGACATGTTCATAAATTAAGTTCAAGTATACAGTAGTAAAGATAAATTAACGTTAGGAAGTTTTCAAAAATTGCAAAAAGGAAGGAAAAAACCTGCTTTAGGCTTGTCATTGCCTTTTCAGAATCCTGAATGAGCTTATTTATTTTCTCAATCTAGTTTCAAAAAACGATTAATGCAAAAGGAACTTGGTAAAAGGAACATGAAAATGATTCAATAAGGAATCTTGCTAAGAAAAGAACTCCCGAATGGAATAGTTTAGAAATGAACCCAAGAACCAAAAGTGTTTAGACTGGAGTAGAAAGAAGCAGAAAGACAAGCATTCAAAACTGTTAAAAATAAGAATGAATAGCAGAAAGTGGTCAGCCGTGTAGGCAGAAGTTGATAATAAGGAGGCAGAGGTAGACTTTTGTGCAACCTGTGTGCTTAAGAGTACTCTTCCCATCATTTCCCGTGTCTTCTGGATAGAGAGCCAGTGAATTCTGAATCGTATTCAGATATGTTGGTTCTCTGTACTATCTCGAATGCCATTGGATTTTAATGGAAATTGATCATGTCTTCTGATCCTCTTAGGTAGATAACTTAATTCTGAAAGGAAAACCTGCAGATTAACAGAGACACAACACACACCGACATGCATTATTGACTAGACTCCCATGTGCCCGTCAGAGCTGTGCACAAAAGCAGCATTAATAATGCTTGTTCTGGAAAGCTTGTTACCCTTGCTAACTGTGTCAGCATGTAAAGTGAGCTTTGCACGTGTCGATATCAAAGGCAACCGATCTACAGTTAATATAATAAATGGCAAAGGCACATTTATCTACATCGTTCTGCATTGTAAGGAGGGTGTAAAATTTCAGAGAACACAAACAGCTGTTCTTTCAAAGGTATCCAGTATGGCAGCAGAAAAGTCACTTTCCTGAAATGTGTCGGGCTGTAGAGGGATTGTGTGCACTGACCTGGGATGAAAGCAGCAGGCTGACAGCCAGTCAGTGTGGCCAGATCCTGTAAGAAGTACATTGCCCTTTGGGAGGCCCACCATCTTCCAGAGGTGATCCTCACTGCAGCAGACCAGAATGTCCTTGCAGGGGTGCATGACGATGCTGCACAGGAGGAAGAAAGGGCATTATGGATAGATGAAGGCAAGCAGTTTCCCATCGTGAAATCATTGAACATCAGTGATTACTCCATTTGAGCAAGGCAGGCTCATCAAGTCTTTACCCAGAATTTTCAAGAACAGATCAACTTTGCTAACATAATACTTAAACTAGTTTCAGGCAAATCATAGTACACAAATTATAGCAATGAATTCAAGAAGTATAAGGTAATTCCCACTTTATGAAGGCCTAGGGAGAAATGAAAAAGAGGAATATAAATTAATGATTAACACATCAAACACTATTATCTGAACTGGACCCCAGCACTATGACTAGTAAATATAGGAGCTAAATTAATGTAAAATTGAGCCTGCCAAGTTAATTTTGTCTATGGAAATACCTTAATCTTATTTACAGAGTCTTATCTGTGCCTTATGATTCAATGTATACAGATGAGTCGTGTGCTAAGTACCTATTAAAATATCAACTTCAACATTAGCAAAAAATATAAATTTGTGCTTGGATATTACAGTTTAAACATATAAGATGCCTACTTACCTATACAGTACAAAACAAAATATGATTTAGAAATAATACTGCAAAAACAGAATGTTTCTCTAGTCTATGAATGGCCTTGTTATTTTGTTCTGGAATAGGGGCTTTAGGGAATCAATTTCTGGAGAAACTGTGTGTCTGATCTATTACTGCAGGTCTTTTGTGACAAGCATTGTATCCTTATTATCTATTCCTTACACCAATACTCTTAAACTTCCAGATTATGAATTGAAATAGACTGGCGTCAGAGTTAGGCAACATGAATTCATCATGATCAAGACTCCAGGTTGTGCAAAACTGTTTCATTTACCTTTTTTAGTAGTTTACTCCTCAAAATAAAGACAGTGGAAGGAAAATTATTCATACTTCAGTTCAGCACAATGTTGGTTTTGACTTTCAGAAGGCCAATTCATGAAAGAAATTTATTACAGCTCAAACAGCTAAAGGATGCATTTATGGAACTTAATTAGAAGAAAAATATGATGAGAGGTAAAAATGTCAGATGGAAATGAATTCTGTATTCAAATACACACTAGAAGGCACAGCAAATCCTTGGAATTACTGAGTATGATGTATGTCAGCTCACAGCTTTCCTGGCAGACACAGGCACACTTGACTAAATGATGAATGACCCTCTTTAAGTGAAGATAACTAAAATCATTGATGTCTTTACAAACTTTGGGAGATAAGTTTCCAAAATGACTTTAGTGAGGGGAGCTATTTGTGGAAGGCAGAGGGCAGGATAAAAGCAGAAACTCAATGAAAGCAAATTCATTAGGAAATGTCCTCTCTGGCTCTCCATAGTACTTCCACACTGATGCCTCCTGTGTCACATGGCAGCAAGTTCTACTGTTCCATGTCTGTGTGCATATGTGCATGCATGTGTGTGTCTGTGCATGTGCACAATGCTTACACATGCATAGTAGCCTACCTATATTTAGTGAACACAGTCCATGTCACTCTCCCCACTGAACATGAAAAACCACTTAAAGTACCAAACTCTCTATTTTTGGCACTGTTTTCATTTTCCTATATACATATAGTTTGTGACAAAGTTAAATTTAGAAATTGGGTGACATAAGTGGTAACAGCCACTTATGGTGGCTGTTATTGGGTAACTAGTGATAACAGAAATATATAACACATTTTCTGCTCGTGTCTTCTACTCACCAATGACTGTCTTTGCTATCTCCACTCAGCATTTTCTATGCGCTATGACCAGAGTACTGAAGCCTGACATTGGGCAGTTAAACTAGTACAAATATAGTTTTCTCCACAATTTTATGAACAGATGTTCTCTTGCCCTGGATTTCAAAAACTACTTCTCTGTCTGTCTGTCTGTCTGTCTGTCTATCTCTCTGTCCGTCATCTGTCCATTCATTTGTCCATCCATCCATCCATCTATCTATCTATCTATCTATCTATCTATCTATCTATCTATCTATCTATTTGCACTAGGAGTCATTAAAAAGTTTTTTGAAGTATTTAATTACAAGTGCTTTTATATCATGACTGGTGAATCCTATCACAAAGTGATTACTAGGAAAGCAGTTCACACATAGTGTATTTGTTGGCAAGAGAGATACTTCCCATTCCAGCCAAGAAGAATCAGTCTAGCACAAGATTCTGCTGTATTGCATATTTAATCACTTGCAATTTATACATCCTATTAATTGTTTCTGAAATTTTCTGTTTAAAATTTTGGATCACAATTTACCTTGTATAAATAATGCCATAGAATGTAAAATCATGCATAAGCGACTGTTTGCATATATTTTTGAAATGTATGCATACATGATATATATGTATGTACTCCATGTGTACATGGAAGTGTACATGAAATATGCATATGTTCAATCTTTTTTTGCTAAATATACAAAAACTTCAGTCAAGCACTGACATTCTATTCTACAAAAAATATAAGATTTTAGTTCATCCATGAAAAAGATCTTTAAAATAATAGAAATATTTAAGCAAAATTGGAAGCAAGCAATCAATAAGGACATGTTCTAATTATTTATTGAATGAATTTATCCAGAATCAAGAGATGAAAATTCAGGTTCAATAATTTTGAGTTAAAAAACCAGGAATACTTCACCAAACAAAAGTAAAGTGCCATTCCCAACTCTCTTATTAACATTATTATTATCATCATCATCATCATTATCAATGGTAAAATGATATCAAACTCCCTTAAACTCCCACACTTTGTACAAAATGATTAATTCTTACAACTCTAAGGAAAACTCACAAAAGAGGGGCTTCTGCTTGGTTTGTTCATTATATGTTCAATCTTGGCAGTGTGTGGCACATAATATCTGTTTAATAAATACATGTTGGATGTATAATTGAGTAACTGATGCTAGGGTGTTTTGTGTTACTCTTTTGATCCCATTTCAACAGTTAGGGTGTATGCTGCTTAGTCTCACAGTTGGAAATGGTTGGAAGCTGTTTTTGAGTCCAGGATAATCTGGTTTTAAGGCAGATGATTTTAGTTACTGCTAACACATACACATTTTCATAATTTTTGTTTGTAAGTACATTACAAATACTAACAACTACTTTGAAAGAGCTTTTATATGTTATCAATCCTTGTACATGCTTAAGTCATTTAGTCATGGTTAAATCCGAGTTAAAGACTCATCTGGAAAATGAACAATATCATATTATATACTAGTCTTGAACTGGAAGACCTGCACTTGGCAGCTAAAATGCTCCATTCTGTAGGTACTAGAGAAGCCAGGTGAGGATTAACTGTCCTAAATCATTCACAGAGACTTTTGGCAGTATGGACTATATATTACACTGGTCTTATTTTACTCCTTTTGTTAGTCTAATATTATAAGTTTTGAACTGTACATTAATTTGTCAAAAGGAAATTGATGTTGCATTCAACTTTTTCCATAGATATCTCTACATAAACAAGTAGAAGAGTATTTGATATACATCAGTTCTTAAGGTGATTAATTCACTGAACATTTCCCCAAACATATTCAGGTTTCAGCTTTTATAATTCTGTTTATTTCTAAATAAGTCTTTTGAAGAAGTTGAAGGAGTGATAACCAATACTTTATAAAAATCAATTATTTAATCATTACAATACTCCTATAAAATGGGTTAAGCACAGTCATAATTTTTGCAGGAGTTACTAGAGCATATCAACATCTTAGATTATACCCAAGGTCGTGAAGTCAGGAGGTGGCAGAGCCAGGATATGCTATGAACTTGAGATGACTGTCTCCAGAGTCTATATTCCTCAGTAAATTAAACTCAGGACTTCAATTATTTTTAGATAACAAGGGCAGAGAATGCTATCTCAGTTATTTTAGAGGATTTACAAAGATGTCTTTAGAAGTTTCTAAGGAAGAGGTATACATTTTTTAAATATCTCTAACACTATATAAAAGGCTAGAATTATTGATGTTTTTCTTGAAAACTGGACACTGGTTATGTTCAGATTGATAAAATGATGGATCAAATAAAGCTGACTGGAAAAGAACTGCTTGTGGTCTGAAGCAGAGGCCTGTTCATTTCCCTTCTAAATGAACATATTGGAAGCACTTTAATCTATGAGTACTGGATTTCTGATACAACTGTTCAGTGTTGTTATGGTAAATTGACAAAGACTAAACAGATAAGCAAGGGTGTGAAGGAATAAAACTTTATTTATAAAAGGAAGGATTGGTCACATTTGGTGCCTGGAGTTTGCTGATGACTTTTTCTGTAGAATTTTCATAACATGGAATACACTAATGTTTAATAGTGTGGGCTTAGTAATAAGAAGTGAGTTTACATTTCTACTCCAGTCTCATTAGCTGCCTATCTTCAAATGCATTTCATTAGCCTAAGCCTTGTCCTCTTATGTAAAGAATAGAACTATCAGAATACTGATACAATAGACTTGTGGAAGCTTCATAAATTCATACATACAAAGGATTGGAGCAGTCCTAGGCAGGTAAGGACACAAGGAACACTATTATATGCAACAGGTGTCATGAGGAAACCTCTCTCATTTTGAAGGAGAAGCAGCTTCACTAGCTTTAGTCGGTCATTTTGGAAAAGTATGTTAAAAATAAGAGTGAGTGCTGGTGTGGTGGTGTACGCCTTTAATCACCCCTGGGGAGGCAGATGAAGGCAGATAGATGGCTTTGGGTTTGAGACTAGCAATATAGTGATTTCTAGGTCAGCCAAGGCTACATAAAAACCTGCTGTGGAATAATGCTCTTGTACACTTAAATATTTATCACTCATATTAGCTTAATAAAACACTGTTTAGTCAGTGGTCAGGCCAGAAGTAGAGGTGGGGTGACCAGACTAAGAGAATTCTGGAAAGAGGCAAGGCATAGACACAGTCACCAATCAGATACAGAGGAAGCAAGATGAGAATGCCTTACTGAAAAAGATACCAAACCACGTGGCTAAACATACATAAGAATTATGGACTAATTTAAGTTATAAGAGCAAGATAATAATAATAAGTTTGATTTAATAGGCCAACCTGTTTATAATTAATATAGGTCTCTGTATTTGGGGGAGACTGAACAGCTGCGGGATAGGGTAGGAAAGAAACTTCCATACAAATAGTGCCTAATGTGGGGGAAGAATTTCCACTATAACCTGAGAAAGCTTAAACAAAAAGTCAGACAAAACAGAGTCAAGCACAGCTTCTTGATAACTGTCCTTAGTAGGCTCCATTTGCTGGTGGCAATAAGAGGCCCTGCTTCTCTAAGAAAAGCTTCCTGATGCAATGTTAGCAGTAAAAACTGCATGGCAGCTCTTTTATGAGGCCCTGTCACCAAATATTTAAATGGTGATTATGAGCAGTCACCTGCATGCTCCTTGGTGGTGGCATGGACCCAAAAACACCAAAGAGTTGTGTCAATAAATGTGACTCCAACCAAAATCTCTGCCATGAAGCTAGATTCTCAAAAAGCTAAGAAATGGGGTAAAACCAGCCACCAAACCCACCGCTTTAATCCTAGCCATATCAGTTAGCAGATTAAAGATTCCTATGGTAGAGATACACAGTAAAACAGCTTCAAACCAGAAAAAAAAACTCTAAACAGTTTACATTGTGTTTAAAAATATTTTTAGCCTTGGGAAAGAAAAGAATAAAGATAGAGAAAGTCCTTTAAAAGAGAAAAAAAGTAGTTGGGTAAGTTGATACAAGCCTTTAATCCTAGCATTTGGGAGGCAGGAACAGGCAAATCTTTGTGAGTTTGATGCCAGCTTGGTCTATAGAATGAGTTCCAGGACAATGAATGATGCACAGAAAGACCCTATCTCTAAAAAAAAGTAAAAGGTAAAAATAAAAGAAATAGAGTTTAATTTTTTTAAAAAAAAGCCACATAAAGATGGAAATACACAGAGAATCTGGATACTGTATGTTATCGTGTTGTCTTTAAATTGTTAGATTGCTGAGGAAGAAGCAACAGATGCTAAAAGGTATTTGATTATAAATACTGCTGAATTAATCCAACATATATATTTTGAAAATACTTTGACTTTAAAATTTAAGTAAAAATATATGTTACTTTGTAGAGGAGATTTTGCTTTTGTTTCCACAGGAAATGAGAAGCTGTGGATTCATTCTAGGTTAAGAAAAATAAGGTCTGATTGAGGAGACCAGCTGAAAAATTTCCAATGGAAACAGGTGGTTCAGGTTATCCAACGTTTCAGAGCAACTCTCTTGCAGTTTCCTCTGAGTTCTATATCCAGAACAGCCTCACAACTGCTGTCTGAGATGACCCAGTCTCAGAATACTACAGTCAGGACATGACCATAAACCTTAATTTTCTTTTGATTCCCTTAAGATTCTCAACACCCCCAATCAGCAGGAAATAACCTAGAAAACTATGCCCATATTCCCACAAAAAATGGATTATGGATGTTTGTCTTTGTTTAACATATTAGTTACAACTAGCTATGGATAATGGTCATGAAAAAATTAAAGGAGATTAGATTCAGGGCTTTTCTTTGAAAAGAAAAAAGGGGAAATGATGTAGGATAATGCCCTTGTATAAGATAGAGATTTGTCAATCATATTAGTCTAATAAAACCCTGATTGACCCTCAGTCAGGCAGGAAATATAGGTAGGGTGACAAGACTAAGAGAATTCTGGGAAGAGGTTAAGGCAGAGACACAGTCACCTGTCAGTCATAGAGGAAGCAAGATACAGAAAAAAAGAATGCCTCACTGAGAAAAGGTAGCAAACCACATGGCTAAACATAGACAAGAATTATGGGTTAATTTAAGTTGTAAGAGCTAGATGATAGTAATAAGCCTGAGATAATAGGCCAAACAGTTTATAATTAATATAAACCTCTGTGTTTTCTTTGTGACTGAATGACTCTGAGACTGGGTGGTATAGAAACTTCTGTTTACAAAAACCAAATCAAGCAAACAATAAGCATAAAAGATTGTGTTCATAGAAGTTTTATGAAGAAAATAATTAGTTTCTGTATATGTGAGTGAATATCTGTGTGTTTGTGTGAACACACATATGCACACATGCATGTGCAAGAGTACATACACACTAGAAGCACCAACTGGTTATGGTCAGCTATTCACAGGTAGTAAATTCTTTGTAAAAGTAAATCTACTGTAAATAACAGTTTCACAGTGACCATGAGGAGATTTCTGAGGTTTCTTTCACAGTGGAGTCAGGAAGTTATGGAGAGACTCCTTGTCTACAGCTGAGGTCAGATTTCCAAACCACTCAGGTAGTAAGAGGAAATGACCCTTGCCAGGCTCTGGGCTCCCAGATGAAGATAGCAGGAGTTCTGTCCTCAGAATCTGCTATGAATTAATGTCTATCTACAACTACATATTGACTTCTTCTCTCCAAGATGTTTTCAAAAGTTCTAATTAAGAAGTTTCCACTAAATGTCTTCCCAGCACCTGTTCCAAGTGCCACATAGTCACTTGACTTTAAACTTTGAATATAAGCTTTCTGCTTTTCTTTAACTTACTATTAATTATAATTACAAGTCACGAAGACAAAGGCCTTGTCACCTCATTCCTAAGCTAATAAGCTTGTGACTAGGGTGGAAATAGCACAAGAAAACATCTTTGAGGTTCAAAAAAAGAAGCTGTGGGTGCATGCTAATTCTGAATTTTAATCAAGTCATGTACTGATGAAGTATCCATGAGGTGTTTTGTTAAACAGTATACCAGGCATGTTACATAAAATAATGTCCTGTAGCTGAGAGAGTTTTTTTCTCTTTTATAATAGGAAACATTCTTCAAGATCACATGATAGCTACTCAAATGCTAGCCTGTCTATATTGAACCTGTTTTTCTCATGGTGATGTTACATAGGATATTTTGGAGGGAATATGTGTAGGTGTATGGAGAACACTGCTAATTATCAGTAGAGCTGGTGACATAAGCAACACAGACTTTTCAAGGGGAAGAATATTATTCCAGAGAAGATTGTCACAAGAAAGACTAATTAGACACCCTTGTCTTTGCTTTAGGTGATTCAACACTGTGAAGGTTTCCTTCACTTTAGTTCATGTGCTCTAATTATTGCCAAACAGAAGGTGCAAAGTAGGTTGAGAACAAATCAACATTAAAATAACTTGTGTCCTATGACCTTAGGTTACCATTTACCTACTCGCTCTTAAAGAAAACATACACTCAGAGCTGCTGACCCCCCTCTGGCTTTCCACAAAACACACACTATTCCCCTGACTACTGCTCATCTAATAGCTGCATCCTATGTTTAGATATGCATCAGGATATGAACATTAACTTTACCCATTATTTAAACAAATATGGGTTGAGAGGCTATGGTGTAGAGTGAAAAACAGACAGGCTCGGTCTCTCTCAGGGGACTATGAACAAGTGAGATAAAACAAAATAAACAAAATAGTCTAGCTACAAAGTAATCATAACAATGCAGTATAACCAAGACTGGAGGGAAGAATTTCTTTTCTATGAGTCAGTGAGGGGAGCTCCGATTACGGAGCTGAAATTTCAACTCACACCCAAGTGAGCAGTAGGAAGCACCTTCAGGGCGACCTCAGGACAGAGAGTTCCAGGCACAACTGCCTGTTGAAAAACTGACAAGTATGATGGGAGTTAGTGCATTCAGAAGGTTGGAAGAAACCTAAGAAGATTAAGGAGGACAAACGAGGCAGACTGGCATGAGGTTGGAGAGGTATGAGCACAGCCAGAATAAGGGCATATAGTGTCTTAGAGGCTAAAGGACAAAGGCAGATTTACCCTGATGATTTCAAGGTTGTGAGTGTGTGTCTGGATAATTTTTCCTATTTCCCAAGGGTTACTGTGAAGAAGGAGAGGAACTGTGTGACAAGGTGAGAGCTGAATTGGCTTTTAAGTAGTGAAGTCTAAAAAGAGGTGCTTAGAGGTCCTGTTCTTGGTTCTTCTTGACTCAAGCCCCATACTGAAGTGCGAAAATGTTGGGGATTTTTTGTTTGTTTGTTTGTTTTAACTCTTTATTCTTTTGGTGGGTCGCCAAAATAAGCCCCCAAATAAACACATAGAGCTTTATTATTACTTATAAATGCCCAGTCTAGATTGGCTTGTTTCTAGCTGGCTTTCATATCTTAAGTTATCCCATCTGCAAGTTGTCTCTGGGCTTTTTTTTTTTCTTCTTACTTCCATACATTTTACTTTCACTCTTTCTCCAAGGCTGGGTGGGTGGCTGGGTGGCTGGTAGCTGTCCCCTAGCCTCCTCCTCTCCTGGTTCTCTCTCCTCCTCTTCAGAATTCTTCCTCCATTTATGTTCTCTGTCTTCCAGCCCCACCTAGTCTTTCTTCTGCCTCTCTATTAAACATTCAATTCTTTATTAGACCATCACGTGTTTTAGGCAAGCAAAGAATCACAGCATCACAGAGTTAAACAATTATAGTATAAGCAAAAGCAACAATCTTTACATCACTAAACAAATGTTTCACAGCATAAAACAAAACAACACACCTTAAAATAGTATTCTACAGGCTGCAATACTGAGAACACTTAAGAGCTGAGAGAACAGCCACACAGCACGATGCCCCACTCTCTAGGTCCTTCCTAGTAGGACAAAACTCTGGGCCCTCCCCCAACTCCCTTGGCTTTCTTAACCAGCCAGCAGGGAGTTTCCTGTGGCTAGGCTTCCCCCAAATCAAAACCTTTTATTGCACCCCCACCCCAGCTGCTAGCCACACCCTGCCTAAGAGCTCAGAGCTTGCTATAATACTGAGGAGGCCAAGAGCTTGTTACAACACTGAGAGGATTAAGAAAGAGCACCAAGAGAGCAGGTGTAAAGAGATGGCAGAGGCTTTCTGAGTCAGACATTGACAGTACAGAGCAGACTAAGAAAAACTCTCAAACACTCAGATAGCCACTGCAAAGATTGGACCAAGACACAAAGACACTGCAGGAGTCATTTAAAGGAAGAGATGGGTAGGTGCTGATGCAAGAATTCCTCCAACAAAATAAAAAGCAACATAACACCAGAACTCAGTGGTCAAACAACAGGAAGACTTGATCATCCTAACCCAAAAGAAGCAGAATAAAATGACTTTAAATGTAACTTTATAAAAATGATGGAAACCTTTAATGAGGAAATGAAAACCTCCCTAAAAGAAATGGAGGAGAAGACAATCAAAAAATAGGAAGAAATTAATAAATCCCTCAAAGAAACCCAAGAAAAGAACATTTGAAGGAAACAGTTCAAGACTTGAAGACTGAAATAGAAGTAATAAAGAAAACACAAACAGAAGAAATTCTGGATTTGGAAAATCTGGGTAAACAACAAGGAACTACAGAGGCAACTATAACCAACAGAAACAAGAGATAGAAGAGAGAATCTCGGGAGCTGAGGATACTATAGAGGAAATAGACTCACTGGTCAAAGAAAACATTACATCCAACAAACTCTTAACACCAAACATTCAGGAAATCTGAGACAGCATGAAAAGACCAGAACTAAAATAATAGGGGTAGGAGAGGGAGAAGAACACCAGTTCAAAGGCACAGGAAATATATTCAACAAAATCAGAAGAAAATTTTCCCAAAATAAAAAAAGGATGTCCCTATGAAGGTGAAAGAAGCATATAGAACACCAAATAGACTGGATCAAAAAAATCCCCTCACCATATAATAATCAAAAGACAAAACATACAGAATAAAGAAAGAATATTAAGAGCTGCAAAGGAAAAAAGTCAAGTAATATATAAAGGTAAACCTATCAGAATTACACCTGAATTCTCAATGGAAAACATGAAAGCCAGAAGGTCCTGGAGAAATGTTCTGCAGACATTAAGAGACCATGAATGCAAGCCCAGACTATTATACCCAGCAAATCACCATCAATGGAGAAAACAGGATATTCCATGACAAAACCCGATATAAACAATATGTATCCACAAAGCCAGCCTTACAGAAAGTACTAAAAGAAAAATCCCAACCCAAGGAAGCTAACTGCACCCACAAAAACACAAGCATCTGATAACCCCCCACCAGTGTAACCCAAAAAAGGGAAACACACAAAAGAAACTACTGAAAAATATCCAGAATTAACAACCACTGGTCATTAATACTGTTTAAGATCAATGGACTCAATTCACCTATAAAAAGACAAGGGCTAAGAGAATGGATATGAAAACAGAATCCAGACTTTCGCTGTATACAAGAAACACACCTCAACCTCAAAGACAGAAAATACCTCAGAGTAAAGGGTTGGGAAAAGGTTTTCCAATTAAATGGACCTAAGAAACAAGCAGGTTTAGCTTGTTTCTAACCAATATCTAACCAAATTGATTTCAAACTAAAATCAATCAGAAGAGATATAAAAGGACACTTTTATACTCATAACAGGGACAATTCATCAAGATGCAGTCCCAATCCTGAACATCTATTCCCCTAATACAAGAGCACCTACATATGTAAAAGAAACATTACTAAAACTTAATCACACATCAAACCCCACACACTAATAGTAGGAGACTTCAACACTCCACTCAGGACCGCAAGGGGTGCACCCACACACTGAGACAATGGGGATGTTCTATCGGGAACTCACCAAGGCCAGCTGGCCTGGGTCTGAAAAAGCCTGGGTTAAAACCGGTCTCGCTGAACATAGCAGACAATGAGGACTACTGAGACCTCAAGAACAATGGCAATGGGTTTTTGATCCTACTGCAC
>NW_026067966.1:4020369-4025124 GCF_014885135.2 Alexandromys fortis
TAGTGACTTAACAGCACACCTGAAAGCTCTAGAACAAAAAGAAGCAGGAGGAGTAGAAGACAGGAATTAATCAAATTGAGGGCTGAAATCAATAAAATAAGAACAAAGAAAGCAATACAAAGAATCAATGAAAAAAGGAGCTGGTTCTTTGAAAAAATCAACAAGATTGACAAACCCTTATCCAAACTAATCAAAAGGCAGAGAAAAAACATCCAGATTAACAAGATTAGAAATGCAAAGGGTGACATAACAACAGACACTGAGGAAATACAAAGAATCATTATGTCACGCTACAAAAACCTGTACTCCACAAAATAGGAAAATGTAAAAGAAATGGACAAATTTTTAGATAGATACCATATACCAATATTAAATCAAGACCAGGTGAGCAAATTAGATAGACCTATAAGCTGCGAGGAAATAGAAGCTGTCGTCAAAAAAACTACTAACCAAAAAAAGCCCAGGGCTGAATGGTTTTAGTGCAGAATTCTACCAGAACATCCAAGACGAGCTAATAGCTATACTCCTCAAAGTGTTCCACATAATAGAAATAACAGAAACATTGCCAAACTCTTTTTATGAGGCTGCAGTTGCCCTGATACCAAAACCATACAAAGATTTAACCAATAAAGAGAATTATAGAACAATCTCACTCATGAACATGGATGCTAAAAACTCAAATCATCTTACTCTTTTCAGAAAGGCTAAGATCAAAATACTAATGATAGCTTATGCTGGAGAGGATGTGGAGTAAGGAGAACACTCATCTATTGCTGGTGGGAATACAAACTTGTACAACCACTTTGGAAATCAGTATGGTGGTTTCTCAGAAAATTGGTAATTAACTTACCTCAGGATCCAGCAATACCACTCATAGATACCACCAAAACAATGCTCAATCTTACTACAAAATCATTTGTTCAACTATATTCATAGCAGCATTATTTTTAAAAGCCAGTACCTGGAAACAACCTAGATGCCCCTCACCTGAAGAATGGGTAAAGAAAATGTGGCACATTTACACATTAGAGTACTACTCAACAGGAAAAAAAAAATGCCATCTTGAATTTTGAATGCAAATGGATGGAATTGGAAAACACTATCCTGAGTGAGGTAACCCAGACCCAAAAGATAAATGTGGTATGTATTCAACTCATAAGTGAATACTAGCTATAAACAAAGGACATTAAGCCTATAGTTCATGATCCTAGAGAAGCTAGGAAATAAAGTGAACTCAAATAAAAACATATATAGACTCACCTGGAAATTGGAAACAGACAAATTGCCTGACAAAATTGGAAGCATTGGAGAGGGGGAGAGAAGAAAGGGTAGAAGGGGAAGAGGAAAGGAGAGGGGGAGGGTTGAGAAGAACTTGAGAGAATGAGATAGTCAAAATGGAGAAAGGAGAGAGATGAGAGCAAAGAAAGAAACATCTTGATTAAGGAAGCCACTACAGGGTTAGTAAAAACCTGTCTCAAAGGAAATGTCCAGTAATCCACCCCACTTAA
This sequence comes from Alexandromys fortis, assembly GCF_014885135.2. Lineage (NCBI taxonomy): Eukaryota > Metazoa > Chordata > Mammalia > Rodentia > Cricetidae > Alexandromys > Alexandromys fortis. Next base: position 4,021,878 of record NW_026067966.1, read on the forward strand.
GACCCTAAGTAATAGAGGAGAGGGGACCCAATATCTTAAATATCACTATAGAACCTTTGTCCAACAACAGATGGAAACATAGGCAGAGACCTGCATTGGAGCACTGGACTGAGATGGAAGGAATGAGAATGTGAGCAGAGAGGTCGAGACCATGAGGGGTTCACCCACTGAAACAGTCTACCTGAGCTATTGGGAGCTCACCAATGCCAGCTGCACTGGGAAGGACCAAGCATAGGACCAAGCTAGTCCCTCTGAATGTGGTTGACAGTTGCGTGGCTGCGGCACACTGGGGGGACTGGGTTTTATCTTTACTTTTTGGGATCCTATTCTCTTTATATGTATACCTTGTGGGGAGGGCCTTGGATCTTCCCCAAAGCAATGTGCCTTACTCTCTCTTAGGATTGGATGCGGGTGTGGTGGGAGGGTGTGTGGAGGGAATAGGGGGAGGAAAGTGAGTGGAAATTTGGATTGGTATTTTTTTTAAAAAAAAATCTAATAAATTAAAAAAATAGAATTCTATAATATTGATCCACATGAGGATGCCTTGTTTTAGAGCAGTAGACTGATCCCTGAATTCCTATGGCATCCTGTCTTACATGCACACCCACCACTGTGATGCTGTTTGCCAACAGACCCTTGTCAGCCTTGCAGAGAAAGGAACACCATGTTTGTGATTCCCAGAACTATGAAGACATAAGCTTCTTTGCTTTTCATATTTTCCAGACTTGGGTATTTTAGGATATCAAAGGAAAACAGATGAATAAATTATATGAATGACATATGACTGGCATTTCTAAAGATATTTCTAGCTATGATGTAGAAAATGAGAATTTTGGAACAAGTGAACAAAGAGAACATTAGCTAAGAGTGTACAGTAGTAACTCAAGATAATGGCTTTAGATTTATTTACTCTGAAGATGCTTATCATTAATGTAGATGCCACTTTAGTGTGCTCATGTTTTCACCACTCTACAGAAAATTCAATGCCTAACTGAAGCATTTTAAGAACAAGTGTACTTAAAGTGCAAAGGTAAGTGCAACAAAAGTCACAAAACTAATGCGTATTCAGAGCACAGTAATAGGTAAAAACCTGCAAATTAAGATATGGAGTCTAGTTAATTGCCAAAAGATACTAAGAAAGATTTTGTAAGTAAACACTCACTACTTCCCAGGTATTACAAATTTTAAAAATTATAATATTGAAATCTTTGTCAGGGTTGTGTTAGCATCTCATTAACTTTTTACTAACTAGGCAGAGTATTTTACAGTTCATGGTCTAATTAACATTACCCTAACTGGGATCATAACAGCTAAATCATCATGTTGTTGTTCTATAATTTTCAGTTCAGGGGCAGGGAGAGAAAGCAACGCTACTTCTCTTGCTTTGCTACATGCCTGGCAGTGCCAACCACAGTGCTGGCAAAGAGAAACCAAGAACTAAGAAGACAGTGGAGTGTAAGTTACCAGACACATTTTATCATAACACACCTATTTTTATAGCAGTACAGCATTCTTCCACATTATCAGTTTACAGATGCATCCAGAATCATGTTATTCATGGTGCATATTATTGGAATTTTTCATTTCATGTCAATCATTTTTATGATGTGCTCCAGAGCACCGAATTCACTTATTTTATTGTATCCTTGAATCTTTGTACACTGAGTTTTGGCCATATTCACTCTCTTAGATGAGACTCACCCCGGAGCATACTTAGCCAACTTTGTGTCCTTTACTTTTTTTCACCCATCAAGGCCAATTTTAGCTGCCTATACTATATTCACGGGCATGTGGTCTTCCATTGGAACATTGCCATATGAAGAATATTGTGAAGATTATTTTGTAAGTTGTTAAATATTATAGTGAACAAGACATAGTTTAAAAATGCACAAACTAAAGGAATTTGCACATTCCAGAGGCAGAGGAAGTTGGCTCGCTGTTTTGCTTAAGTGGGATGGGGAAGTCAAGGAAAGAAGTGCAGTATTTGCAGGTCTATGAAACTGTCCCCTGGAAACTTCATGCTACCTGAGCAGCTGAAAATTTTTATGCTACATGATTTTATATACATTGTACTCTATGTTATGAAATTGCTGTAGTTCTTTATGGTTTAACAAGTTCGAGAAGTTTGTTATATTACACATTAATGTTCTTAAGAAACCCATCTCAATAATAAAGTTTATTTGGTTATTTCATGTTTCAGCAATTTACAAGAATTCTGTGTTGTTATGCATATAAAAATTTCCATTTCACATCCCCTTTAATATATTAGTGAAACAGAATTGATTTTCTTCTAAAATGTGAAGTCAGATTTCCTCTAGGTAAGGGTTTCATCATGACAAATCTCTTTCCCTGAAGGATATTTAGAAATATAACCTGCATGTAATAGAGGAAGAAATAGAAGAATTAACATCTCTGAAACAGACTTGAGGTAACTTTACAGAAATATAAACATGCCTCGTATACATGTGTGTGAGTATGAGTTTGTGTAAGTTGTGTGCATTAGAGTGTTTTGCCCTAAGAAAAGAGAGGGATTCTCATTGCAGAGAACAAAGCTCTTACCTGGCTCCAGGGACTACCACCCCTTTAAACCTGCTTACCTAATCTTACCCTGTATCCTCTTGACTTCTGACCCACCTCATGCAGGTTCAAGAATTTACAAGCCTCTGCTTTGGATGATGGAATTAGGGAACCATGTTCAAAGTAGTTAGTGACCAAATGACAAAAGGCCACAAAGGATGTGGTTAGTCAGAAAGGCACAACTCAGACAGGCTGAGGCACTGGTGTGAATTCAGGAAGAGCTGGGTTTGTTCAGATTCCAAACATGATAACTTGAGAAAATCTTCACATTAAATAACTGTAAATGTTGGAGTTTTCATATCATCAGTACAAAATGAAGAGAGTCCAACAGTGGAGTAATGAAGGAAACCCAGTTTAATTCAAAGTATAGTGTTATTTTATCTACAACAGTTTAATCTAGTATAATGTCTCATTCAGTTAGATAAGTTGCTCTCAAAAAAGCCAATCTATTATTTGACTCATAATTATATTATTTTGTGCCAAAATAAACAAACATGGACTTAACATATTACAGTCTTACATATTCATTTATCTCTTTTTAATAGTATTATTAATAGATTTGAGCCTCAGGAGAATATTGCAATTAGCAAAAATGATACCAGTCATAGCAAGATTTATAAAATAAATTACACTTACATCCAGAAGAAGAAAAATGTTAGACGTGTGTTGT